>NW_023416323.1:9141682-9265291 GCF_014108235.1 Myotis myotis
AAGGGGTGTGGGAGATTCGGGAAGAGACTGGACAAAAATCGTGCACCTATGGATGAGGACAGTGGGTGGGGAGTGAGGGCGGAGGGTGGGGTGGGAACTGGGAGGAGGGGAGTTATGGGGGGAAAAAAAGAGGAACAAATGTAATAATCTGAACAATAAAGATTTAATTAAAAAAAATAAAATAAAATAAATTTTTTCACTTGTGATGCTGATGGAAAGACACCTATGGAGCTAACAAAAATTTTCATTTCATGGTAAACATGCTATGAACCTAAAGCATGTTCAGGTTCATATTTTTGCATGCAAAAAATTAATATTTAAAGCTATCTAGACTGTATTATAAAATTTCCAAGAAGTCTCCGAATTAAATTAAAATAAAGGGGGATAGTGGAAAAATATAGTGGAAGAATACCATGTAAGGAAATAAGATCCTGTAACTAAATTACATTTAGAGAAAAAATTTTTTCTTTTATAATGCTAATAGTGAGACACCCAGAAAAAACACACATTATGCCAGGGTAAGCCAGGGAAAGATCATTTTAAAGAAAAGACCCCAAGTAAGGTTTTTTTTCCTTTAACCTTTGGTCGAGAATATGTTTGTATACTTTCAGAGAACAGCTACAAGACCATGTGGATTCCTCTAACAACGGATCACAGAAAGCCAGCCACAAAGACAGAAGATACAGTTCAGAGATGGAGATGGTGGAAGACGCCTTGCCATGCTAGCAGTCAGCAGCTGTGCGTCGCTGCAGGGTGCACAGGACCAGACCAGAAAGGACCGGGCCTGCATTTTCCACCATCCAGCATTGCTGGCATGTACACATGAACTTTTGGACATTGAAACATGGACTCAGAACTTTTGGACATTAAAATTGGGACTTGATTATTTTTTAAAGAAAAAATAAGAGGGAGATTTGGGAAACTGTTTATTGCCTTCACTATCTGATAAGCATAGACAGATAACTCCCCGAACCCCCCCCCCCCCCCCCCCCCCCGCCGAAGGCTGGATGTCTTTGAAGCCCTAAGAAAGCTCAGAGCTAGGCACCACCTCTGTTTGTCCAGACAGTGGTAGTTGAAACTACTCCCCCATTTCTTATTATGTAAATCCTTGCTGATGTGCTAGTCTGCCTGTTAATGGGGGGTCGCCTGACTAAGGGCTACTCCAGATCAATAAAAGATTGGAGCAGCCTGAGCATGGGTGGAAGTCCCTCTCGTTGAGTTGGACTTGCCCGCCTGGACATCCAATATTGCAAAATTATCTCATGTCTATTTCTCTCATTGGTTGTGCGGCTCCTCTTTCAGATACCAAACACTACTACACACGGGACGTGGAAGGAAATACTCAACATAGGGTCCACTTGAATTACTAGTAAATACAACCTTAATACAAAATGGACAACATAAATACATTGAAAAAACATACAAACAGCGCTGAAATGACGAGTTTAATGTTTACCTATTCAATTCCCGTCAATCTAATGGCGTTTTTAAAGAAACTACTTAGAATACTAAAGAGTATCAGTTAATAGAGCTCAGAACACTCTGTAAATGTGGTTACTGTTCTAAGAATTCACAATAATAAACAGTGGAATTGTTCTGTGATGTATATGGAACACTTGAATAACAAGTGAAAAGAACCTTAATACAAAACGGGGAACAAAAATACACTGAATACAGGTTCAAACAGCTCTGTAACGGCGAGTTTACTGTTGACATTTAAAATTCTCTTCATTCTGATGGCGTTTTTAAAGAAAGTTCTCAGAATACTAAAGAATATCAGTTGAAAGAGCTCAGAACACTCTGTAAATGTGGTTACTGTTCTAAGAATTCACAATAATAAACACTGGAATTGTTCTGTGATGTATATGGAACACTTTAATAACAACTGAAAAGAACCTTAGTACAAAACGGGGAACAAAAATACACTGAATACAGGTTCAAACAGCTCTGTAACGGCGAGTTTACTGTTGACATTTTCAATGCCCATCAATGTGATGGTGTTTTTAAAGAAACTACTTAAAAGACTTAAGAACACAGGTTAATAGAGATCAGAACACTCTGTAAATGTGGTTACTAATCAAAGAATTCACAATAATGAACACTGGAATTATTCTGTGATGTATATGGAACACTTGAATAACAAGTGAAAAGAACCTTAGTACAAAACGGGGAACAAAAATACACTGAATACAGGTTCAAACAGCTCTGTAACGGCGATTTCACTGTTGCCGTTTAAAATGCTCTTCATTCTGATGGCGTTTTTAAAAAAAAACTACTTAGAATACCTAGGAATATAAATTAATAGAGCTCAGAACACTCTGTAAATATGGTTACTGTTCTTAGAATTCACAATAATAAACACTGGAATTGTTCTGTGATATATATATGGAACACTTGAATTACAAGTAAATAGAACCTTAATACAAAATCAGCAATATAAATACATTGAAAAAACATACAAAAAGCTCTGAAATGACGAGTTTACTGTTTACATTTTCAATTCCCAAAATTCTCATGGCGTTTTTAAAGAAACTACTTAGAATACCTGAGAATATTAGTTAAAAGAACTCACAACACTCTGTAAATGTGGTTACTCTTCTAAGAATTCACAATAATAAACACTGGAATTGTTCTGTGATGTATATGGAACACTTGAATAACAAGTAAATAGATCCTTAATTCAAATCAGGCAAAATAAATGCACTGAACACACGTTCAAACACCCCTGAAATGGCGACTTTACTGTTTATATAAATCAATTCCCATAAATCTGATGGCGTTTTTAAAAAAACGACTTAGAATACTTAAGAATACAAGTTAATAGAGCTCAAAACACTCTGTAAATGTGGATACTGTTCTAAGAATTCACAATAATAAACACTAGAATTGTTTTGTGATCTATATGGAACACTTGAATTACAAGTAAATAGAACGTTCATATAAAACGAGCAGTATAAATACACTGAATACACGTTAAAACAGCTTTGAAATGGTGAGTTTACTGTTTACATGTTCAATGCCCATCAATCTGATTCTGATTTAAAGTAAGTACAAGAAATCCTTCAGAATACAAGTTAATAGAGATTATAACTGTCTGTAAATGTGGTTACTGTTCTAAGAATTCACATTAATAAACACTGGAATTGTTCTGTGATGTCTATGGAACACTTAAATTACAAGTAAATAGCATCTTAATACAAAACGGGCAATATAAATACACTGAACACACGATCAAACAACTCTTAAATGGCGAGTTTACTGTTTACATTTTCAATTCCCATCAACCTGATGGCGTTTTTAAAGAAACTACTTGAAAGTCTTAAGAATAGAGTTTAATAGAGATCAGAACGGTCTATAAATGTGGTTACTGTTTTAAGAATTCACAATAATAAGCCCTGGAATTGTTGTGTGATGTATATGGAAAACTTAAATTACAACTAAATAATACCTTAATACAAAACGGGCAACATAAATACATTTAAAAAACATACAAACAGATCTGAAATGACAAGTTTACTGTTTACATTTTCAATTCCCATCATTCTGATGACGTTTTTAAAGAAACTACTTAGAATACTTAAGAATATAAGTTAAAAGAGCTCAGAACACTCTGTAAATGTGGTTACTGTTCTAAGAATTCACAATAATAAACACTGGAATTGTTCTGTGATGTATATGGAACACTTGAATAACAAGTGAAAAGAACCTTAATACAAAACGGGGTACAAAAATACACTGAATACAGGTTCAAACAGCTCTGTAACGGCGAGTTTACTGTTTACAATATCAATTCCCATCAATCTGACGGCATTTTTAAAGAAACTACTTGAAATAGTTAATACAAGTTAATAGAGATCAGAACACTCTGTAAATGTGGTTACTGATCTAAGAATTCACAATAATAAACCGTGGATTTGTTCTGTGAGGTAGGTGGAACACTTGAATTACAATTAAATAGAACCTTAATACAAAACGGGCAACATAAATACATTGAAAAAACAAACAAACTGATCTGAACTGATGTGTTTACGGTTTACATTTTCAATTCCCATCAAGCCAATGGGGTTTTTAAAGAAACTACTTAAAATAATTGAGAATATACGTTAACAGAGCTCAGAACACTCTGTTAATGTGGTTACTGTTCTAATAATTCACATTGATAAACACAGGAATTGTTCAGTGATGTATATGGAACACTAGAATAACAAGTGAAAAGAACCTTAATACAAAACGGGCTGCATAAATACACTGAACACATGTTCAAACAGCTATGTAACTGCGAGTTTACTGTTTATATTTTCAATTCCCATCATTCTGATGGCCATTTTAAAGAAACTACAAAGAATACCTAGGAATATAAGTAAATAGAGCTCTAAACACTCTGTAAATATGGTTACTGTTCTAAGAATTCACAATAATAAACAGTGGAATTGTTCTGTGATGTATATGGAACACTTGAATAACAAGTGAAAAGAACCTTAATACAAAACGGGGAACAAAAATACACTGAATACAGCTTCAAACAGCTATGTAACTGCGAGTTTACTGTTGACATTTAAAATTCTCTTCATTGTGATGGCGATTTTAAAGAAACTACTTAGAATACTTAGCAATAAAGTTAATAGAGCTCAAAATACTCTGTAAATGTGGGTACTGTTCTAAGATTTCACAATATTACACACTGGAATTGTTCTGTGATGTATATGGAACACGAATTAAAAGTAAATAGAACGTTCATATAAAATGAGCAGTATAAATACACTGAAAACACGGTCAAATAGCTTTGAAATGAG
The DNA here is from genome assembly GCF_014108235.1 of Myotis myotis. Lineage (NCBI taxonomy): Eukaryota > Metazoa > Chordata > Mammalia > Chiroptera > Vespertilionidae > Myotis > Myotis myotis. The sequence continues at coordinate 9,146,476 of NW_023416323.1, forward strand.
CAATTTAATATTTGCGTTCTCAATTCCCAACTATCCGATGGCGTTTTTAAAGAAACTACATAGAATAATTGAGAATATAAGTTAACAGAGCTCAGAGCACTCTGTAAATGTGGGTACTGTTCTAAGAATTCACATTATGAAACAGTGGAATTGTTCTGTGAGGTATATGCAACACTTGAATTACAAGTAAATAGAACGTTCATATAAAATGAGCATTATATATACACTGAGGACACGTTCAAACAGCTCTGAAATGAGGAATTTACTATTTACATTCTCAATTCCCATCAATCCGATGGCGTTTTTAAGGAAACTTCTTAATATACTTAAAAATACAAGTTAATAGATCTCAGAACAGTCTGTAAATGTGGTTACTGTTCTAAGAATTCACAATAATAAACACTGGAATTATAATGTGATGTATAAGGAACACTTGAATTACAAGTAAATGGAAACTTAATACAAAACGGGAAACATAAATACACTGAACACACGTTCAAACAACACTGGAATGGCCAGTTTACTGTCTGCATTTTCAGGTCCCGTCATTCTGATGGCGATTTTAAAGAAACTACTTAGAATACTTAGTAATATAAGTTAATAGAGCTCAGAGCACTCTGTAAATGTGGGTACTGTTCTAAGAATTCACATTATTAAACAGTGGAATTGTTCTGTGAGGTATATGCAACACTTGAATTACAAGTAAATAGAAAGTTCATATAAAACGAGCATTATATATACACTGAGGACACGTTCAAACAGCTCTGAAATGAGGAATTTAATGTTTACGTATTCAGTTCCCTTCAATCTAACGGCGTTTTAAAGAAACTACTTAGAATACTAAAGAGTATCAGTTAATAGAGCTCAGAACACTCTGTAAATGTGGTTACTCTTCTAAGAATTCACAATAATAAACACTGGAATTACTCTGTGATCTATATGGAACACTTGAATTACAAGTAAATAGAACCTTAATACAAAACAGGAAACATAAATATACTGAACACACGTTCAATCAGCTTTGAAATGGTGAGTTTACTGCTTCCATTTTCAATTCCCTTCAATCTAACGGCGTTTTTAAAGAAACTACTTAGAATACTAAAGAATATCAGTTGAAAGAGCTCAGAACACTCTGTAAATGTGGTTACTGTTCTAAGAATTCACAATAATAAACAATGGAATTATTCTGTGATGTATACAGTACACTTGAATTACTAGTAAATAGAACCTTAATACAAAATGGGCAACATAAATACATTGAAAAAACATACAAACAGCTCTGAAATGACGAGTTTACTGTTTACATTTTCAATTCCCATCAATCTGATGGCATTTTTAAAGAAATTACTTGAAATCCTTAAGAATACAAGTTATTAGAGATCAGAACAGTGTGTAAATGTGGTTACTGATCTAAGAATTCACAATAATAAGCCCTGGAATGGTTCTGTGATGTATATGGAACACATAAATTACAACTAAATAGAACCTTAATACAAAATGGGCAACATAAATACACTGAGCACACGTTCAAACAGCTCTGAAATGCAAGTTTATTGTTTACATTTTCAATTCCCATCATTCTGATGGCGATTTTAAAGAAACTACTTATAATACTTAGGAATGTAAGTTAATAGAGCTCAAAACACTCTGTAAATATGATTACTGTTATAAGAATTCACAATAATAAACACTAGAATTGTTCTGTGATGTATGTGGAATACTTGTTTTACAAGTACATAGAACCTTAATACAAATCGGGCAACATAAATACACTGAACGCACGTTCAAACACCTCTGAAATGGCGAGTTTACTGTTTACATTTTCAATTCCCATCATTCTGATGGTGTTTTTAAAGAAAGTACTTTAAATACAAGTTAATAGAGATCAGAACAGTCTGTAAATGTGGTTACTGATCTAAGAAATCACAATAATAAGGCCTGGAATGGTTCTGTGATGCATATGGAACACTTAAATTACAAGTGAAAAGAACCTTAATACAAAACGGGGAACAAAAATACACTGAATACAGGTTCAAACAGCTCTGAAATGCGAGTTTATTGTTTACATTTTCAATTCGCATCATTCTGATGGCTATTTTATAGAAACTACTTAGAATACTTAGGAATATAAGTTAACATAGCTCAGAATACTCTGTAAATGTGAGTACTGTTCTAATATTTCACAATATTAAACACTGGAATTGTTCTGTGATGAATATGGAACACTTGAATTAAAAGGAAATAGAACGTTCATATAAATCGGGCAACAAAAATACACTGAACACACATTCAAACAGCTTTGAAATGGTGAGTTTACTGTTTACATTTTCAATACCCATCAATCTGATGGCGTTTTTAAAGTAACTACCAGAAATCCTTAAGAATACAAGTTATTAGAGATCAGAACAGTGTGTAAATGTGGTTACTGATCTAAGAATTCACAATAATAAGCCCTGGAATTGTTCTGTGATTTATATGGAACACTTGATTTACAAGTAAATAGAACCTTAATACAAAACGGGCAACATAAATGCACTGAACACACGTTCAAAGAGCTCTGAAATGGCGTGTTTGTTGTTTACATTTTCAATTCCCATCAATCTGATGGTGTTTTTAAAGAAACTACTTGAAATCCTTAAGAATACAAGTTAATAGAGCTCAGAACACTCTGTAAATGTGCTCACTTGTGGGAAGAGCTCAGGAGATTTATCTTAGTGCAGTGGTGGATGCAATGACATGAGCGCACTCCGCCTATACAATCTTCCTCGGCACACCAGGAAGTGGTAGCCCCTGCCTGAATAAGTCTCCTAGAGCCCGTACATATCACCCTGATCTTTCCTACCATTTGTTGCCCTAAGGATGGTGTAAACTTCTGATTGTCCAAAAATTATGTATGTTGCTGCACTTATACAATAAACTCAGATCTGCGTTTTTGAACCTGGTCTACGGAGTCGGGCATGCTTCGTTAGGACTCCTTTGGCCTCAGCCCTGCCGGACTCCCTGCCTCATTCTGGAACCCTGAGCAGGGACCCCGGCAAGAAAGCGTTGCGTTGAATCGGGTGAGTGCCCCTCTGTAACTATTGGAAACCTTCCCCCCTCAGCCCGAGCCCCTCAGTCTCTGGCACTCCATGCTTCATTACAGAGCAGGTGAGTAAAGGTAACAGAAAGGGAGCTACAAAAGCTCTGGGCTATCCTAATAGCATTTAACCCCTGGCTCTCCTCCAACAGCGGTGTGGAAGGGGGACAGAAGACCCTTTCCCTCCCTATTCCCCTCCAGAGCCCTCTGCCCCCGCAGATTCCTGGGCTGTTTTCAACAAGCCAAAAGTAGTTTCTCAAAGCTCAAGGAAGGCTGAAACTAAGACAGAAAAAACCTCAAGCGAGGTGAAAGCAGGGAAATCTCACCAGGAGGCTTCCTGCCGGAGTCACTCCCTCGCTCCCCTTGCAGAGCAAACAAAAAGTTTAACTGCCCAGCGGCCCCCAAGTAATCCTTTCATGGGAGACATGAATGATAATCCATGGACGGGGATATATCAATCCTTGTGTAGCCAGAGAGATAGAGCAAAGAAGTCCTTAGGGCTAGAGACCCCTGGACTCTTTCCTGTGAATGTTAACCCCACAGCTGCAGCAAATGCCACAGGATCTGCAACAATATTCCCAATATCCAAATGGGAATGCAGAGAAAGAAAGAGAACAGGGAGAGAGAGTTCTTTGTTGGTTTTTGCTTATCTAAGTTATGCCAGTCTCAAGAAGGCAACCCCCTCCCCCAGCAAGTAAAGCAAACTTATCTCTGTCCAGTTTTCTTCTCTTTAACCCTTCCAATACTAAAGCAGACTAATACAATATACTTAAGATTACAAAGGAAAGGAAGCACCTACTCTTATTAATCTAAAGAAATGCTGAATGTTTAACTTGCCAGCTAAGAGTTTAAAGTTCTAGTTAAATTGAATTGGGAAAAATTATAATTGTAGTAACTAAGTGTCTAAAGTATAAAAAGAAAATCTTGTCAGTTTTAATTTAATTGATATCTCTTAATAATTATAAAAAGTACTATAACCAAGGAATGACTTTGAGATAGTTCATGGGCCCTGAAATGTTTTCAAAAGTTTATTCTCTGTTCTTAAAGGATTTTTTAATAAAGCCAATTTAATGTGCTTGAAATCACATGGAAAGCTTTATCAAATAAATATTAATAAATATATATCTTGAGTTTTTGCCTCTAAGAAAGGGCAAAACAAGTTATTTTATTTAATATTTCTTAAAATACAGCAGTAGAATTTTAAGATGTAATTTAAAATAACAGAAGCTCATTAATAATTTTTAATATTTTATAACAGCATATTATACATTTATTCCAAACAAGCTTACAAACTAATTGTTTGGTAGCAATTTAATAAAAATATGAAAAGATTTAATCCCTTCCACTGTGTGGAAGGCCCCCTGGGAAGGCACTTAAGCATTCTATATTGACCTCTCTTGCCCCTTTTTGCCAAGGGGGTCCCTCTTCCAATTGCCCACAACTCTTGCCTGAGCTCTCTGTTCATGCTGAGGTTGAAGCCTCATAGTGGCTAGCTAGTACCATAAATCACCCAGATAACAGAGACTTGGCTAACAGCAGCTACCCTATATCTAAATCCAGCCTAACACCAGGAATGCTCAGGGCCTTCTCAAAGGATGCAAAATAATCCTTTCCATTAATATTTACAATATAAACTAAAATTGTTATTAAAATATTAAATTTGACAGTAAAATAGTAGTCAAGTTTTCAGATTAATTAAAAGTGGCTCAAGAAGTATTAACCAAAATTTTCATTTCATGGATAAATTGCTTAACATACTATAAACCTAAAGCAGTCATATTTTTATACAAAAAAATTAAAATTAAAAGTTATCAAGACTACACTAAAAAATTTCCAAAAACTTCCCAATATTAAAAAATAAAAAAGGGAGGATAGTGGAAAAATACTATGTAAAAAAAAAATATCCTGTAACTAATTTACATCTAGAAAAATTTTTTCATTTATAATGCTAACAGCAAGACACCCATGAAAAACCTACGTGGTGTCAAAATAAGCCAAAAGAAATTCATTTAAGCAAAAATAAAAAGAACTCCAAGTAAAGTTTCCTTTATTAACCTTTGGTCGAGAATACGTTTATATATTTTCAGAAAACAACACCAAGACGATGTGGATTCCTGCAACAGAGAGGAATTATCAGGAATGCTCCAGCCATGAAGACAAGAGGAAAAACAATTCAGAGATAGAGGCAGCTAGCATGCACAAGCTATTTCCTCATTTAACCCTCTCTAGCTGCAAGCATCTCATACGGGCATGCAAAACCTGTGGCCCCCTATTGCCTTTAGGCCCCCTCCAGCCACAAGGGGTCAACCCCTGGGGGCTCCAACTCAATGCCTTATGGCAAGCAGATGTGGCCCATATTCCGAGCTTCGGTAAGCTCAAATATGTACATAGAATCATTGACACTTGCTCTGGAGCCACATATACTCAGGCTCACACAGGTAAAAAGACTCGCCACTCAGTAGCAACCCTCAAAGGGGCATTTTTCTTCCCCTGGAAAATTAAAACAGATAATGGCCCCTACTACACTAGCGAGGCTTTTCAGCAATTCCTCACAACACATAACATCAAGCACGTTACTGGCATACCATATAACCCACAGGGACAAGCCATAGTAGAACGACAAAACAAAGAACTAATAACCCAGATTCAAAAAGAAAAAGAAGGGGGAAATACAGGCATGCCCCAACAACTATTACAACAGGCCTTATTAACTCTCAATTATTTTCATTTTGCCTCCGATGGTCTTCCTCCCATTTTCAAACATTGGGGAGGTCTCAGAGACATACCAAAACCTCTCTCCTTGGTCCGGTGGAGAGATCCACTAACCGGGGCTTGGAAGGGCCCCGACCAACTCTTAACCCAAGGCAGAGGGTTTGCTTGTGTTTTTCCAGAAGGTGAGAAAAATCTCGCGTAGATTTCTGCCCATAACATCAAACCCTGCACCACCAGCGATGAGCCGTAGATCACCACCACCATCACCCCCAGTAGAGGAAATGGAGGACCTGACCATAGAGGACAGCCAGCCCCGACGGCAGAAACGACCAAGACATCGACGAGCCCACAACATTACCTGGGGAGACATCAAGAATCTACAGGACCAAGCTGCACGCATGGCATCAGAAGGCAATCCATCAGAAGGGACATTATTCCTATTAATGTGTGCCATCATAACAGCGAACTCTCAGGCGCGAGCACAACATGTATGGGCAGCCATACCTCATCCAGGGGTGCTCATGCCTATCAGTGCCGACAGCCTACAATTCCCCGCTGTCCAAGTGTCTGACTGCTCTGTGGGCTTACCCTGTGATGATGCAGAACCGGTCTCATTGCCATAGAACGGGATGGTATGGGCTGAGAGCAATAGCCCTAACCTCCTTAAGTGGACTCTAGATAATGGGACTGCCCCGGGACAAGGGTGGATATACCTAGCACCTCATGCAATAATACCCGAGTGAAACCCGTTGAGTTTAGTTTCTTAAATGATGCCCTCAGCCGTCTAACCTCCTGGTTAAACCCAGCCAACCTCCTCATTTGGGGAGTCATGATAGTAGGATTCTTCATAGGAATAGTATTATTTTGCTGTTTATACAACATGTTTAATAAGCTAAGTGCCCAGCAGGCCATGATCATACATGTCCAGCAGGCGCTAATAAGAAAAGAAGGGGGAGATGTGGGAAGAGCTCAGGAGATTTATCTCAGTGCAGTGGCGGATGCAATGACGTGAGCGCACTCCACCTATACAAGCTTCCTCAGCACACCGGGAAGTGGCAGCGCCCACCTGAGTAAGCCTCCTAGAGCCCCTACATAGTACCCTGATCTTTCCGACCATTGGTAGCCCTAAGGATGGTGTAAACTTCTGATTGGTCCAAAAAGTTATATATGTTGCTGCACTTATACAATAAACTCAGATCTGCGTTTTGAACCTGGTCTCTGGAGTCGGGCATGCTTCGTTAGGACTCTGTCGGCCTCACCCCCACGGGACCCCCTGCCTCAGTCACTAATCTAAGAATTCACAAGAATAAACACTGGAATTGTCCAGTGATGTATATGGAACACTTGAATTACAAGTAAATAGAACCTTCATATAAAACGGGCAGTATAAATACACTGCTAACATGTTCAAACAGCTCTGAAATGATGAGTTTACTTGTTTACATTTTCAATTCCCATTAATCTGATGGCGTTTCTAAAGAAACTACATAAAATCCATAAGTATACAAGCTAATAGAGCTCAGAAGATTCCGTAAATGTGATTAATAATCTTAGAATTCACAATAGCAGACAAAGAAATTGTCCAGAAATGTATATGGAACACTTGAATTACAAGAAAATAGAGCCTTGATACAAAACGGGCAACACAAATACAGTGAAAACACATTCAAAAACCTGTAAAATGAAGAGTATACTGTTTACAGTTGTAATTTCATTTAGTCCCATAGCGTTTTTACAGAAACTACTTCAAATCCTTAAGAATACAAGCTAATAGATCTCAGAACACTCTGAAATATGGTTACTAATCTTACAATTCACAATAATAGACACTGGAATTGTCCAGAAATGTATATGGAACACTTGAATTACAAGTCAATAGAACCTTAATACAAACGGGCAACATAAATACACTGAAAAAACACATTCAAACAGCTCTGAAATGACAAGTTTACGGTTTACATTTTCAATTCCTATCAATCTGATGGCGTTTTTAAAAAAACTACTTAAAATACTTAAGAATACAACTTAATAGAGCTCAGAACACTCTGTAAATGTGGTTACAAATCTAAGAATTCACAATAATAAACACTGGAATTGTCCAGTGATGTATATGGAACACTTGAATTACAAGCAAATTGAACCTTCATATAAAACGAGCAGTATAAATACACTGCTAACATGTTCAAACAGCTCTGAAATGATGAGTTTACTATTTACATTTTCAATTCCCCTCAATCCGATGGCGTTTCAAAAGAAACTCCATAAAATGCTTAAGTATACAAGCTAATAGAGCTCGGAACATTCTGGAAATGTGGTTACTAATCCAAGAATTCACAATGATAAACACTGGAATTGTTCAGTGATGTATATGGAACACTTGAATTACAAGTAAATAGAACCTTAATATAAAACGGGCAGTGTAAATACACTGAAAACACGTTCAAACTGCTCTAATATGACTAGTATATTGTTTACATTTTACATTCCCATCAATCTGATGGTGTTTTTAAAAAGACTACATAAAATAATGAAGATTTCAAGTTAATAGAACTCAGAACACTCTGTAAATGTGCTTACTAATCAAGAATTCACAATATTAGACATTGGAATTGTCCAAAAATGTATATTGAACACTTGAATTACAAGTAAATAGAACCTTAATACAAAACAGGCAACATAAATGCACTCAAAACACGTTCAAACAGATGTGAAATGAAGAGTATACTGTTTACAGTTTTAACTTCAGGCAATCCGACGGCGTTTTTAAAGAAACTACTGAAAATCCTTAAGAATTCAAGTTAATCTAACACAGAATACTCTGTAAATGTGGTTACTAATCTTAGAATTCACAATAATGGACATTGGAATTGTCCAGAAATGTATATGGAACCGTTGAATAACAAGTAAATCAAACCGTAATTCAAAATGGACAACGTAAATACACTGAAAGCACATTCAAACAGCTCTGAAATGGCTAGTATACTGTTTACAGTTTAATTTCCGTCAATCTAATGGCATTTTTAAAGAACCTACTTAAAATACTAAAGAATATCAGTTATAAGAACTCAGAACACTCTGTAAATGTGGTTACTCTTCTAAGAATTCACAATAATAAACACTGGAATTGTCCTGTGATGTATATGGAACACTTGAATTACAACTGAAAAGAACCTTAATATAAAATGGGCTGTGTAAATACACTGAAAACATGTTCAAACAGCTCTGAAATGACCAGTATACTGTTTACATTTTCAATTCTCATCAATCTGATGGTGTTTATAATGAAACTCCATAAAATCCTTAAGTATACAAGCTACTAGAGCTCAGAACACTCTGTAAATGTGGTTACGAATCTAAGAATTCACAATAATAAACACTGGATTTGTTCAGTGATGTATATGGAACACTTGAATTACAAGTAAATAGAACCGTAATATTAAACGGGCAGTGTAAATACACTGAAAACATGTTCAAACTGCTCTAAAATGACGAGTATATTGTTTATATTTTAAATTCCCATCAATTGGATGGCGTTTCTAAAGAAACTACATAAAATCCTTAAGTATACAAGCTAATAGAGCTCAGAACACTCTGTAAATGTGGATCCTGTTCTAAGAATTCACAATAATAAACACTAGAATTGTTCAGTGATGTATATGGAACACTCGAATTACAAGTAAATAGAATCTTAATAAAAAACACAGGATAAATTCATGGAAAACACATTCAAACAGCTTTGAAATGAAGAGTATACTGTTTACAGTTTTAATTTCAGTAAATCCAATGGCGTTTCTAAAGAAAAAATGTAAAATCCTTAAAAATACAAGTTAATAGAGCCTAGAACACTATGTGAATGTGGGTAATATTACTAGAATTCACATTAATAGATAATGGAATTGTCCATAAATATATATGGAACACTTGAAATACAAGTCTATAGAACCTTAGTATAAAACAGGCTGAGTAAATACACTGAAAACATGTTCAAACAGCTGGGAAATAACGAGTATACTGTTTACAGTTTTAATTTTAGTCAATCCGATTGCCGTTTCTAAAGAAACTACTTAAAATCCTGAGTAATACAAGCTAATAGACCTCAGAACATTCTGTAAATGTGGTTACTAATCTTAGAATTCACAATAATAGACAATGGAATTGTCCAGTGAGGTATGAGTAACACTTGAATTACAAGTAAATAGAGCCTTAATATAAAACGCGCAGCATGAATACACTGAAAACACCTTTTTTCAGCTGTGAAATGAAGAGTATACTGTTTACAGTTTTAATTTCAGTCAATCCCGTGGCGTTTCTTAAGAAACTATTTAAAATCCTTAAGAATACAAGCTAATAGAGCTCAGAACACTCTGTAAATGTGGTTACTATTCTTAGATTTCACAATAATACACAATGTAATTGGCAAGAAATGTATATGCAACACTTCCATTACAAGTAAATAGAGCCTTAATATAACACGGGCAGACTAAATACACTGAAAACATGTTTAAACAGCTGAGAAACGATGAGTATACGGTTTACAGTTTTAATTTGAGTTAATCCGATGGCGTTTATAAAGAAACTACATAAAATCCTTAAGAATACAATAAAACTCAGAACACTTTGTAAATGGGGTTACTATTCTTAGAATTCCCATTAATAGACAATGGAATTGTCCAGAAATGCATATGGAACACATGAAATGCAACTCAATAGAAACTTAATATAAAACAGGCAGGGTAAATACACTGTAAACACATTCAAACGGTTGAGAAATGATGAGTATACTGTTTAAAGTTTTAATTTCAGTCATTCCAATGGCATTTCTAAAGAAAATACAATACTTAAGAATACAACTTAATAGAGGAAACCAAGATGGCGGCATAGGTAAAAACTGGAAAATGTTGCCTCCCACAACAACTTCAAAAATACAAGGAAAAGACAAAACGGACATCATCCAGAACTACAGGAAGGCTGGCTGAGTGGAAATTCTACAACTAGAAGGAAAAAAGAAAAGCACACGTAGACTCAGAGGAGGTGCAGAAGTAAAGTGCAGAGGTACGGAGGCTCGAGCATGCGTGCGCGCAGCAAGGGGCGGGCACCTGAGGATGCGGCTGTCTTTTTGAATTGGGAGGGAGACACAAGCTCCCGACTGCTCTGAACTCCGGTTCTGGGAAGTCTCTGGGGACCCAGGACTCATTCGGAGAAAAACTGGACTGTCTGGCAGCAGGCAGAGCTAGGAACTTGAGGGGGCTTGCAGCAATTATCAGGGCACTGAGACGCGCGCGGCCCCTTAGGGCAGGGTTGAGGATCCGCCATAGCTGCTTGCTCCGCCCTTTGGTTCATTGAGATCTGGCCCCACCCAGGCTGCAGCAGAGGCTTTTGCATATGAATGCCCTGGCCCTTTGCAACCTGAAAATTACCTAACAAACTGCAGCTGGGTCAGACAGACCCAGAACTTCCAAGAGAAGGCCCAAGGCCCCACATCAGCTTGCATTGCTTCACGGTTGGGCCTCATCTGGGCACCTCCAAACTCCAAAAAATGAAGGGAAATCTGCAGTTCTCTTCTTAGCTCCTGCTGGGTAACCTCAGGAAGAGGCTAAATTAGCACCTCCTTAGATACAAGAGCCAGTGTACCCAGTGGTCAGAGTGGGGCCATCCAGATTACAACTCCTCAGATCCATAAGGGACACACTCAGGGGGCAGACTCAGTGAGCACCAAAGCCCCATTGAAGCAAGTCTTGCCCCAGAAGGGTGTCCTCAGCACAGAAGTTAGCCCACTGCAGACACAGCTGATTCTCACTGCCAATTGGCCTGGAGGTCAATTCCTCCCAGTGATACCAACAGCAATCAAGGCATAACTACAACAAGACTGTGCACAAAGCCACAAGGGGGTGCACCAAGAGTGTCCAGCCCAGGTAACTGGGGAGGCTGAGCCACTGGGCCCTACAGGACACCTAGCACACAAAGCCACTCTATCAACACAGGGAAGCATAAAAAATGCGGAGACAAAGAAACAGGTCACAAATGACAGAAATGGAGGAAAGCAAATGACTGGATATAGAGTTCAAGGCCACATTTATAAGATTTTTCAAGAATTTTATGGAAACTGCCAATAAATTTAGTGAGACCCTGGAGGATATGAAAAAAGACCAACTAGAAATGAAGCATACACGGACTGAAATAAAGAATAATATACAGAGATCCAACAGCAGACAAGAGGATCCCAAGAATCAAGTCAAAGATTTGAAATATGAAGAAACAAAAAATACCAAACTGAAAAAGAAAAAAGAAAAGAATCCAAAAATATGAAGACAGTGTAAGGAACCTCTGGGACAACTTCAAGCATACCAACATCAGAATTATAGGGGTACCAGAAGAAGAGAGAGGGCAAGATATTGAAAACCTATTTGAAGAAATAATGACAGAAAACTTCCCCTACCTGGTGAAAGAAATAGACTTACAAGTCCAGGAAGCGCAGAGAACCCCAAACAAAAGGAATCCAAAGAGGACCACACCAAGACACATCATAATTAAAATGCCAAGAGCAAAAGACAAAGAGAGAATCTTAAAAGCAGCAAGAGAAAGACAGTCAGTTACCTACAAGGGAGTACCCATATGACTGTCAGCTGATTTCTCAACAGAAACCATGCAGGGCAGAAGAGAGTGGCAAGAAATATTCAAAGTGATGAACAGCAAGAACCTACAACCAAGATTACTTTATCCAGCAAAGCTATCATTCAGAATTGAAGGTCAGATAAAGAACTTCACAGTTAAGGAAAAGCTAAAGGAGTTCATCACCACCAAACCAGCATTATATGAAATGCTGAAAGGTATTCTTTAAGAAGAGGAAGAAGTAAAAGGAACTCTTACCATTTACCACAGCATGGATGGAACTGGAGAGCATTGTGCTAAGTAAAATAAGCCAGTCAGAGAAGGATAAACACCACATGATCTCACTCATTTGTGGAATATAATGAACAACATAAACTGATGAACAAGGACTGACCCAGAGATGGAGAGGCATTGATTGGACTGTCAGGCCTTGGAGGGAAGGTAGGGGAGGGTGGGGGTAAGGGGGAAAGATCAACCAAAGGACTTATATGCAAGCATATAGGCCTAACCAATGGACACGGACAACAGGGGGGTGAGGGCATGAGCTGGGGGGGGGGGGGGTAGGGGGCAACGTGGGGATAAGGACACATATGTAATATCTTAATGAAAAATATATTTTAAAAAAGAATACAACTTAATAGAGCTCAGAACACCAAGTGAATGTGGCTACTACTCTTAGAATTCATATTAATAGACAATGGAATTGTCCATGAATGTATATGGAACACTTGACTTACAAGAAAATAGAACCTTAATATAAAATGGCAAGTGTAAATACACTGAAAACATGTTCAAACACCTCTGAAATGACGAGTACATTGTTTACAGTATTAATTCAAGTCAATTCGATAGTGTTTCTAAAGATACTAGACAAAATCCTTAAGAATACAAGCTAATAGAGCTCAGAAAAACATGTAACTGTTGTTACTAATCTTAGAATTCACAATAATAGACAATAGAATTGTCCAGAAATATATATGGAACACTTGAATTACAAGTAAATAGAGCCTTAATATAAAATGGGCAGCGTAAATACACTAAAAAAACGTTCAAACAGCTGTGAAATGAAGAGTATACTGTTTACAGTTTAAATTTCAGTCATTCCGATGGCGTTTTTAAAGAAACTACATAAAATCCTTAAGAATACAAGCTAATGTAGCTCATAACACTCTGTAAATGTGGTTACCAATGTAAGAATTCACAATAATAGACACTGGAATAGTCCAGTAATGTATATGGAGCACTTGAATTACAATTAAATAGAACCTTTATACAAAACCAGCCACATAAATACACTTTAAACACGTTCAAACAGCTGTGAAATGAAGAGTAAACTGTTTACAGTTGTAATTTCAGTCAATCCGATGGCTTTTTTAAAGAAATTACATAAAAATCTTTAAGAATACTAGCTAATAGAACTCAGAACACTCAGTAAGTGTGGTTACTAATCTAAGAATTCACAATAATAGACACTGGAATCGTCCAGTGATTTATGTGGAACACTTGAATTTCAAGTAAATATAACCCTAATGTTAAACGGGTAGTGTAAATACACTGAAAACATGTTTGAACAGCTCTGAAATGACGAGTTTACTCTTCACAGTTTTAATTCTCGTGAATCCGAGGGCGTTTCTAAAGCAACTACATAAAATTTTTAAGAATACAAGCTAATAGAGCTCAGAACACTCTGTAAATGTGATTACTAATCTTAGAATTCACAATAATCAACGATGGATCGCTCGAGAAATGTATATGGAACACTTGAATTACAAGTAAATAAATCGTAATACAAAACAGGCAACATAAATACACTGAAAACCCATTCAAACAGCTGTGAAATAAAGAGCATACTGTATACAGTTTTAATTTCAGTCAATCAAATGGCGTTTTTAAAGAAACTACATAAAATCCTTAAGAATACAAGCTAATAGACCTCAGAACATTCTGTAAATGCGGTTACTAATCTTAGAATTCACAATAATCAATGATGGAATTGTCCAGAAATGTATGTGGAACACTTGAATTACAAGTAAATAGAACCTTAATAGAAAACGGGCAAGAAAAATACACTGAAAACTCGTTCAAACACTGTGAAATGAAGAGTATACTGTTAGCAGTTTTAATTTCAGTCAATTCGATGTCATTTTTAAAGAAACTACATAAAATCCTTAAGAATACAGGTTAATAGAGCTCAAACACTCTGTAAATATGGTTACTAATCTAAGAATTCACAATAATTGGCACTGGAGTTGGCCAGTGATGTATATGGAACACTCGAATTACAAGTAAATAGAATCTTAATATAAAACAGGCAGTGTAAATACAAGGAAAACACGTTCAAACAGCTTTGAAATGAAGAGTATACTATTTAAAGTTTTAATGTCAGTCAATCCGATGCTGTTTCTAAAGAAACTACATAAAATCCTTAAGTATACAAGTTAATAGAGTCTAGAACACTATGTGAATGTGGTTACTATTCTTAGAATTCACATTAATAGATAACGGAATTGTCCATAAATGTATATGGAACTCTTGAAATACAAGTCTATAGAACCTTAATATAAAACGGGCAGTGTAAATACACTGAAAACATGTTCAAACAGCTGAGTAATAAAGAGTATACTGTCTTCACTTTTAAGTTCAGTCAATCCGATGGCGTTTCTAAAGAAACTACTTAAGACCCTTAAGAATACAAGGTCATAGAGCTCAGAACACTATCTGAAGGAGGATACTACTCTTAGAATTCACATTAATAGACAATGGAATTTTCCATTAATGTATATGAAAAACTTGAAATACAAGTCAATAGAACCTTAATTTAAAATGGGCAGTGTAAATACAGTGAAAACATGTTTAAACAGCTGAGAAATGAGTAGTATACGCTTTACAGTTTTAATTCTCATCAATCCGATTGCGTTTCTAAAGAAACTACTTAAAATCCTTAAGAATACAAGCTAATAGAGCTCTGAACACTCTGTAAATGTGGTTACTAATCTTTGAATTCACAATAATAGACACTGGAATTGTCCAGAGATATGTATTGAACACTTTACTTACAAGTAAATAGAACCTTAATATAAAACGGGCTGTGTAAATTTACTGAAAACATGTTCAAAGAGCTCTGAAATGATGAGTATACTGTTTATAGTTTTAATTCAGGTCAATCTGATGGTATTTCTAAAGAAACTAGATAAAATTCTTAAGAATACAACCTAATAGAGCTCAGAACACTCTGTAAATGTTGTTACTAATCCTAGAATTCACAGTAATAGACAATGGAATTGTCCATAAATATATATGGAACACTTGACTTACAAGTAAATAGAACCTTAATATAAAACGGGCAGTGTAAATACCCTGAAAACATGTTCAAAACCTCTGAAATGACGAGTATACTGTTTACATTTATAATTCCGGTTCAGTGAGTTAGCGTTTTTAAAGGAAAGTTATTAAGACCCTTACAAATTAAAGCTTATAGAGCTCAGAACACTCTGTGAATGTGGTTATTGCTCTTATAATTCACAATGATAGACCCTATGTTTTTCTGGATATGTATGTGGAACACTGGTATTACACAGAAATATTCTTAATATCTAAAGGGCAGTTGAAATACACTGAAAAGTCACATTCAAACAGCTGTGAAATGATGAGTATACGGTTTACATTTATAATTCTGATTCAATGCTTTGTCGTTTCTAAAGGAAACTAGCTAAAACCCTTAAGTATTCAAGCTTAAAGAGCTCAGAACACTGTGTGAATGTGGTTATTATTCTTATAATTTACAATAATAGACCGTGAAATTGTCTAAAAATGTATACGGAACACTTAAATTACAAGTAAATAGAGCCTAAATATCTAAAGGGCAGTGTAAATACACTGAAAACTCAAGTTTAAACAGCTGTGAAATAATGAGTATACTGTTTACATTTATAGTTCCAGTTCATTGTGTTGGCGTTTCTAAAAGAAAAATCGTTAACTGGATAGAGTATTCTTGGATTCAGTCCCTTGCTTTGCATCTTTATGTAAATTTCTGTCCATTCTTTTCTGTCCTGATGTCTTTCTGTTGAGAAATCATTTGTTAATCTATTGGGAGTTCCCTTGTATGTAACTTCCCATTTCTCTCTTGCAGCCTTTAAGATTCTCTCTTTGTCCTGAACATTTGCCATGGTAATTATGATGTGTCTTGGTGTGGGTCTTTTCAGGTTCACCTTGCTTGGGACTCTCTGTGCTTCTGTGACTTCTTTTCTTCCCCATATCTGGGCAGTTTTCAGACATTATTTCTTCAAATAGGTTTTCTAATCCTTGCTGCTCTTCTTGTCCTTTTGGCACCCCTATTATGCATATGTTACTTTGTTTCATGTTGTCCCAAAGCTCCCTTAGGCTCTCCTTCTGCTTTTTAATTTTTTTCTCCAGTTGCTGTTCAGATTGAGCTTGTTTCTCTACTTTATCTTCTAACTCACTAATTCGATCCTCTGCTTCTTCTAGTCTACTGTTGAAACCTTCCATGGTGTTTTTGATTGTAGCTATATCACTTTTAATTTCTTTCTTATTTTTGCATAGGTTGTTGATTTTCTCATCCATCCGGTGAATGAATTGTACAACTATTCCTCTGAATTCTTTTTCTGTCATGTTGCATGCTTCAATTTCATTAATTTCCTTTCTTGGTGAATCCTCATTTTCTTTCCTCTGGGGATTGTGTAGTCTCCCCATTCTGACTATCTCCAGATAGTTCAATCATCATGTTGCATGTTGCGTGGGCCTGGGCTGTGTTCAGTGGGAGCTTTCCACCACCCTAGAGTCACTGAAGAACTCTGACACTAAGATGTGTGGTTGTGGTGGGTTGGTGAAAACCAGACTCGCTCAGAGTCAGCGCTACCAGTGCTCAATGTGGCCTCATGTGCACACTTAGAATCAGGGACCCCGCCTGCACCGTGCTGGGACAGAGACCCCTCCTGGAGTGTGTTGAAAATCAGAGTCCCCTAGCATGTGCCAGGAGTCAGAGTTCCCCAAGAATCCAGTATCAGTGTCTCTGTTGTTTCACGTGGCCTTGCATTGAGAATCAGGGTCCCTGTGCACATGCACCAAGAATTGGAGTCACTGGCTCTTAGTGTGAATGCACAGGGAATCAGGGATCCCAGGCACAGGTGATAAGAAACACAGTCAGGTCTCTGGTTCCTGGTGCTGCCTCCCACCAGGAGAATCAGTGTCCTGGAGCCCCTGCTGAGGGAAACAAGCCCCAGTGTTTGTGCACTTCCAGGCCAAGACTTCTGCAGCCCGTTCTGCGGAAAACAAGCCCCCAGCATTCGTGCACTTCCAGGCTAAGACTCCTTCAGCCCGTGCTGTGGAGAACAAGCCCCCAGTGTTTTCGCACTTTCAGGCCAAGACTCCTGCAGCCTATGCTGCGGGGACCAAGTTCCCAGTGTTTGAGCACTTCCAGGGTAAGACTCTTGTAGCAGCACTGAGGCCTGGGCGAGGAGTGGGTCTATCAGTTACTATGGCACTGCCTGTAAGCCTGTGGGGAGGGGAATGGGCTCTGTTACTCACAGAGATCTTTTGCCAGGATGTCTGGATTCTTGGTGTCCCTGGGTCTGTAGCTGTGATCGCAGGTCTCTGTCCCCAGTGGCTGCAGGGTCCTGGTTTGTGTCTGAGACCAGACTGGGTGGTGCTGAGGCCAGGATGTTAGTCTCAAGCAGCTGTTTCTCAAGATGGCATGGTCTCTGTGCCAGCGCTGGCCGCCCAGGAGTGTCCGCGCTGGGAGCAGGGCTCCGCCATCTAAGACTGCCCGGTTTAGCAGCCCCTTAGAAGACCTGCAGAATCTAGCTGTCCCTAGCTCATACACATGCATACCACACACGTCCACACACTCCTCTATCACTCCCTCCTGCTCTCACACTCTCTCCCTCCCTACCTCCCTGCCAGTCACCATCTTCCTCAATCCCTTCCAGCACTCTTCAGCCTTTCCTGAATGTGGACCCAGATCTAGAATCCCCTGACCAGCAGTTCTGTGTACCTTCTTTCCACTGCGCCAATCCCTAGGGAAGCAGCTCAAGCCTGTGCCGTGTGGGTTCCCTCTGATCCTCAGGGCTCAATGTTCTGGCTGATTATCCTTCCCAGAGCTTTGACTTTACCTTTTGTCAGGAGTCCTCTGCCTTTCCCGGCTGCAAACTGTCTCCCAGCTGGATCTCCTCTGCCAATTTGGGCTAGATGTTACTCGTTTCAGCTGCTCACCCTATCTGCTCCAGGACAAGGCATGGGACGCGTCCGTCCGTCTATACCGCTGCCATTTTTCCTCCTCCCAATACCATTTAGAGAGACTGTCTTTACTCCATTGTAAGCTCTTATCTATTTTCTCAATTATTAATTGAGCATAATGGTTTGGGTCTATTTCTGGATTCTCTGTTTTATTCCATTGATCTACATGACTGTTTCCTGTGTCAGTACCAGGCTGTTTTGAGTATAGTGGCTTTGTAGTATAACTTAATATCTTGTATTTTGATCCCTCCAAGCTTGTTCTTCTTTCTCAAGATTTCTTCAGCTATACAGTGTCTTTTTTTATTCCATATAAAAATTTTGGAGAGTTTATTCTAGGTCTATGAAATATCCCATTGGTATTTCAATAGAGATTGCATTGAATCTATGGATTTGGTGGGGGGGGGAGGTTAGTATGGACATTTTTATGATGACAATTCTACCATCCAAGAACATGGTATATTCTCCCATTTTTTTATATTTTCCTCTACCTCTTTTTTCAACATCTTGTAGTTTTCTGAGAATGATACAGGTCTTTTACTTCATTGGTTGAGTTTATACCTAAGCACTTAATTTTTTGTTGCAGTGGTAAATGGGATTGTTTGCTTAGTTTCTCTTTCAGGGAGTTCATTATTGGTATATAAAAATGCCATGGATTTCTAAGTATTAATTTTGCATCCTGCTACATTTCTGAATTCTTTTAGTAAATCTAGTATCTTTTTGGCGGAGTCTTTAGGTTTTTATATTTACAGTATAATGTCATCTGCGAATAATGAGAGTTTTACTTTCTCCTTTCCAATTTGGATGTCTTTTATTTCTGCTTCTTGTCTGATTGCTGTGGCTAGGACTTCCTGTACTGTGTTGAATAAGAGTGGTGAAAGTGGACATCCCTGCCTTGTTCCTGTTCTTAGGGATAATGTTTTAGTGTTTTCCCATTGATTATGATGTTCACTGTAGGGTTGTCATATATGGCCTTTATCACGTTGAGATATGCTCCATCTATTCCCACTTTGCTGAGAGTTTTATCAAAAAAGTTGTTGAATTTTATAGAAGGATTTTTCTGCATCTATTGATATGATAATGTGATTTTTGTCTTTCTATTTATTTATGTGATGTATCATATTTATTGATTTGCAAATATTGTACCAGCCTTGCATCTCTGGAATGAATCCCATTTGGTCGTGGTGTATGATCTTTTTAATATATTGCTGGATCTGATTTTCTTATATTTTGTTGAGGATTTTAGCAAATATGTTCATTGGGGATATTGGCTTATAATTATCTTTCTTTGTAGTGTCTTTATCTGGTTTTGGACTTAGGATAATGCTAACCTCAAAGAAAGAGCTTGGAAGTATTCTTTCCTCTTGGATTTTTTGGAATAATTTGAGAAGTATAGGTGATAGTTTGGTAAAACTATCTTTGAATGTTTGGTAAAACTTCCCTGTGAAGCCATTCAGACCTGGGCTTTAGTTTGCTGGGAGTTTTTTTTATTTATGCTTTTATTTCATCAGTTGTTATTGGCCTACTCAGATTTTTTGATTCTTCCTGATTCCGTTTTGGGAGATTGTATTTTTCTAGAAATTTGTCCATTTCATCCACGTTGTCCAGCTTGTTGACATATAGTTGTTCAGAGTATTTTCTTACAATCCTTTGTATTTCTGTGGTGTCGGTGGTTACTTCTTCGGTTTCTGATTTATTTATTTGGGTTTTCTCTCTTTGTTTCTTGATGAGTCTGGCTAATAGTTCATCAATCTCATTTATCTTTTGAAGAACTGGCCCTTGGTTTCATTGATTTTTTATTCGTTTTTTTTAGTCTCTATGTTGTTTATTTCTGTGCTAATCTTTATTATTTCCTTCGTTCTACTTACTCTGCACTTTCTTGTTCTCTTTCTTGTTCTTTAAATTGTTGGGTTAACTGGTTTATTGTTACTTTTTCTTGTTTTTTTGAGGTAAGCCTGTAGTGCTCTGAACTTCATTCTGAAGATTGCTTTTGCTGTGTCCCAGAGATTTTGGGTTGTTGTGTGTTAATTTTCATTTGTTTCCAGGAAGATTTTTATTTCTTTCTTGACTTCATTGTTAACCCATTCATTGTTTAATAACATGCTATTTAGCCTCCATGTGTTTGAATGTTTTTTGGTGTTTTTAATGTAGTTGATTTGTAATTTCATTCCACTGTGATCTGAGAAGATGCTTGATATGATTTCAATCTTGAACTTGTGGAGACTTGTGTTTTGAGATGTGGTCTATCTTTTTGAGTGATTCATGTGCACTTGAGGAGAATTAATATTCTGCAGTTGTTTTTTTTTTGTTTTGTTTTGTTTTTTTTCAGGCTCGGAAACTCTTTATTCTTGTTGTAGCAGCTTATGACGCAGGTGCAGCCAAACACAAGCTTACACTGGACACAGACTTACAACGTGGACTTCGAGTTGCAAACATGGGACAAAAATCTACACGGAACTGATAGAAACCGCGCACAGACCAGGACGGGCCTGGGAACGCGTGTCAGTCCTGCCTCCTCGAGTGCTCTCCTCTGTACAGACCAGTCAGACGAAGATGCAGAGCTCTGTGGTTAGTTAAATTATACACTCTGTAGATACTATACCGACTTTAAAGTTACACATAGACCAGGAAATATCCATCAGTTCATTCCGATCGACAGACCCTCTGGCTGGGCCGCTGCAGACCAACCGGGCACGCGGAGGAAACCCGCCTGCGCCGCGCGGCTCACTGGTGGGCACACTGCACGCCGGGGCCGTGGTGGCTGCTGCTCTCCTCTTCGAAACTGTCGTTGTAGGCCTCGCGCCTCTGCCCGCCTCCCGAGCCCCGGGTGCTGTCGAATTCTTGAAGCTCCACCTCCTCTGTGTAACCGATGATGTTCGGGACTTCAGGTCGGGATGGCAGAAGGTCTTCTAGTTCGGAGAGCTTGTCGGGGCTGACCCAGTTGTTTTCAGGGAACTGCACGTCGAACTTGATGTACAGGTCGCCTTTCTCGAAGGGGTTCCGATACTGCGGCATTCCTTCCCCTCGAACCACCCGGACGCACCCCGGCTCGATGACTTTGCCCGGCGGGTACTTCGCCACGATCTGACGGGCATCGAGGTGCTTGAATGTGAACTGGAAGCCGCAGAGCGCCTCCACGAGGCCTATCTTGTACATCATGTGCAGGTCGTTGCCGTCCCGTTGGAACACCTCATGTTCCTTCTCTTGCAGCAAGAGAACGATGTCTCCCGGCTCCACTCCGGGCGCCTGGTCTGCCTCCCCCGCGAACGTGATCCTCTGGCCGTGCTTCATGCCCTTGTCCACGTGGACTTCGAGGATCTTGACTTCTTTAATCACCTTCTTCCCCTCGCACTTTTTACAGCGGTCCTTCTTGTTAATGACCTCTCCTTCTCTGTTGCAGTCGGAGCACACGGACTGCACCTGCTGCACCATCCCCGGGGCCAGCTGCCGGATCATGGTGCGGACGCCGTGACCCCGGCAGGCGCTGCACTTCTGAACAGCCCCTGACTTTCCACCTTGGCCATTGCACGCACTGCAGAGCACATTCTTGCTAAGCTGTAGTTTGGTGGTCTTGCCATTATACAGATCTTCTAAAGACACTTTGAGTGGATGCATCATATCTTCTCCTCTTCTTCTGCCGTTTCGACTTCTACTCTGATTGCCCATGAAGCCAAACAGGCCCCCACCGAAAATGTGCGAGAAGATGTCATCCATGCCGCCGCCGCCGCCACTGCCTTCCCGGAGACCCTGCTCTCCATAGCGGTCATATAGCTCGCGTTTCTCAGGATTTGATAGCACTTCATACGCAAAGCTTATTTCTTTGAATTTGTCTCCAGCATCTGGATTCTTATCAGGGTGGTATTCCTTGGCTAATTTTCTGTACGCCTTCTTCAGCTCGTTCTCGCTGGCGCCAGGCGGCACGCCCAGGATGTCATACAGCTTCGTGTCGACCACGCTCGCCATGGCGGCCGTCCGGGTGGCGCTCAGGCAGGAAGGCGGCGGAGCGGACAGAGCGGCGCAGGCCGAGGAGACAGCGAGCCAATATTCTGCAGTTTTAAGGTGAAATGTTTTATAAAGTTCAATGAAATCAATCAGGTCCAGTATGTTCTTTAGAGCCACTGTTTCCGTGTTAATTTTTTGTCTGGAAGATTTAACCAGTGTAGTTAGCAGGGTGTTAAAGTCCCCTATTATGACTATATTGCCGTTGATCTCTCCCTTAAAGTCCCCCAGAAGTCTTTTTATATATTTAGGTGTGTGAAAAGCCATGGCCCATGTTTATTTCAGGCTCAAAGGCTTGGAGAAAGGGCTGATGCACAAATTAATACACAAGACAAGAAATATAAATTTGGAAATTATTGGGGGAAGCCAGGAAAGCTTATATGTAGTAGCCAAGTTCCACTGAATCTCTGTTCCCATCTTCTTTTATTCACTTGAATACATAATTGCCTTTTAGGAATGCAAACAGACATATCAAAGATGATGGTTTAGTAAACAGTAAGATTACCAGGTTGGGGAAGTTTCGTTTAGGCCAGTGGTTCTCAACCTTCTGGCCCTTTAAATACAGTTCCTCATGTTGGGATCCAACCATAAAATTATTTTCGTTGCTACTTCATAACTGTAATGTTGCTACTGTTATGAATTGTAATGTAAATATCTGATATGCAGGATGGTCTTAGGCGACCCCTGTGAAAGGGTTGTTCAACCGCCAAAGGGGTCGTGACCCACAGGTTGAGAACCACTGCTTTAGGCCATTGAGTCAGCAGTAGGTAATAAAATGCAAATATTCACGCTGTGAATATCAAAGAGCCCAATTCAGCCTTCTGACTGAACTTCTCACATTTATATTAATTACTATTGATCTTGGTTCTCAGCATTTCCCCCTCTTTAATTTCTTAATAGATGTTGATATGCCGCTTGCAGAGCTCAGATTCTTTTAAGACTTTTATCCCACATTTGCAGACTAAAATTAAACAAATAAGAACAAGAATGAGACAGGTAATAGTGGTTATGCTATAAGGCAAAAGTAAAGGAGTAAATTCTTTCTTTAAATTACTGCCAGGCATCTAAGGAATTAGTTTGAAAGTTTGCCTGAAATAATTATACAATGGCTGCTGTAATTCCAAAATATCAAGGGTGGTGTTATTTTTACTTTAAGCACCAGCGAGGTGATTTTTCATTGAAGTTATCATTTTAAACTATATCATTTTACTGGTGCAAGTGCAGCAGCTGATTTCCATTAATTATTACTATACACAGACCCCTAGGAGCTTCAATCCACAAAAGAAAAAACTGTTCTTAAATTTGCTGCTGGTGGGTGCCATTCATAAGACTTTTTACATAATGGCTTAGTGGGGGGGTGGTCTTAGTAATGTTAAATTCTCTTTGCCTCTCCCAGAAACAAGCAGTGTTAGTAATTGTATTTAGGTTTTCCCTTCCCCCTCCTTTGGTGTGATGCTAGCCAGAAAAACCTCTCTTTAATTCTACACACAAAGGAGCAGTAGTTTGATACAAGGGAAGCTGGGGCGGGGGAGGGGGGGGGGGCGCGGGTGGACACCCGTGTAATTATACTTTTCCCATATATTTACTATACTAGGCAGGGGATCAGTCCATGTAAGGGGTTTTACCCCTAAGGACTTCCCCATCAGCCCTTGGAAATATTACCGCTCAGCTGGTGACTGCCAGCATGGCAAGAAAGACGTTTTCAGGCATTCTTGGGGTTTTGGTCCCTTCACAAATTCGTTCAGCTTTCTGGACCATCTTCTTTATCACTCCCCAAGTCATCTCTGGGCTGTTCATTATCTGCCATGTTCTTCTTCCACTCCTTATCTTCAATGTGTTGCCTGGGGCTGCTGTTTGTGTCTGGGGTAGCTGATTCTGAAGTATGGTAGCAACCATTTCAGGTGGAAACTGTAGTTTAATTCTAACCCTGTTGTTTGGCTTAACAATAGAAAAGTTACTTTGATTTTCTGAATTGTATAAATTATCCCATTCCATTGAATGCCTTATTGATTGTAACGTGACTATCCCATTGATTGTGATCTTATTGGTTATCGAAGCACATTCTTCTGTACCTGGGAACCAGGACAGCACAATTATCCCAAGACCCGAGGGTTCCAGATAATGTGTTTCAGTGACTCAGTGGTCCCAAGACCAGGACAGCACAATAACTCTAAATTGTCCTGACAACTCAGTGGTCGGGAGACCAGAGGGCTCTAGATAATGTGTTTCTATCAACTCAGTGATCCAGAGATCCAAAACTGTAATTTAGATAACATGCCTAAGTTTAACCCAAGTTACCCAAGGGCTCTAGATAATGTATTTCTGTCAATTCAGTGACCCCGAGAACCGAAACTGTAATTAACATGCTTAATTCTGCTTCTGTAATCTGCTTTTTTGCGAGCCAGGTGCCTCATTCCAAACCTTGAGATGTAATCAATACCTTTGTGACCTTTGCCTATATAAGTCTGGTTTTGCCACCATCTTATCGCTATGAGATTTGGGAATGGCCCCTCATAGTCCCAGATGGCAATAAATGTGACTCTTGAATTCGACTTCTTGAGGCGTCCTTCTGTGATTCGTGGGGTACGTTACAACAATTGTCTACAGCTGCATGGTGTGGCTCCAGGCCCAAGGTCCTCATTAATCTGGCTAATTCTTCTCTCAGATCCATGTTGCAGTTTAATATTTCTTGCAGGAATCCACACAGGTTTGGAGAAATTTTCTGGAAATATACAAGCATACTCTAGACCAAATGTTAGCAGTGGGTCGGGTCCCTTCCATAAACCAGTTTCAGAATATTTCCATTTAACTAGACCATTTTCCATTGTTTTATTCTGACACCAGTGTAACTCCATGGGTGTCTTGCCATCAGCATCACAAGTGAAAAAATTTAAGGTAATTAAGGCCTGGTGCAGCCTACTCACAGGTGATTTCTCCATCATAATCCTCCCTTTTAGATTCTCAAATTGGGATTATAGCCACTGATATTGGCACTCAATAATGGCCTGTCCCTGGGAATTACATGGTACAGTGGGGTCTTGACTTACAAGTGTCCTGACTAACTAGTTTTTTGAGATACCAGCTGTCTCTCGGCCGATTTTTTGCATTGAGTTGATAGAGTAATTTGAGTTAACGAGCTCCTTAATGAGCTCGGTCTCAGAACGAATTAAACTCGTAAGTCAAGGCCCCACTGTATTCCTATAATGTGCTGGTTTTCCACTTTTTACAAAATTGCTGGAAATGACCGCTGTGTAAGCAGGCCCATTATCCGTTTTAATACTTTTTGGAATTCCCATGATGGAAAAAGCAGCAAGGCAATGATTAATAACTTGTTTTGCCATTTCCCCTGTAGATGCAGTAGCCCATAGGACTTTTTTGAAAAGGTGTCTACAGAGACATCCAATGCCCCAAGGCGTCCAAAGAAAGTATAGCATGTCACATCCATTTACCAGATATGGTCCCTTAGCAAATCTCTAGGGTTGACTCCTGTGTTAGGCCCTTGAGGTAGATGTAACATGCAAGTGGGATATTCTCTGATAATCTGTTTTGCCTGCTGTTGACAGATTGAGAATTGTCTAGACAACATTTTGGCAGGCTGATGTAAAAGTTGATGAGATTCTGAGGCCTGTTTTAATAAAGCAACCAATTGATCAACATGTGTATTTCCTGTTGCCAATGGGCCAGGTAATAAACTGTGAGCCCTTATGTGAGTAGTATAAAAGGATATTGTCTCTGTTGCACAATCTGCTGAACTTGCTTAAATAGTAAAAATAAACTTTTGTCACTGATCCATTTTAAACGAGCAGTGTCAATTCTATTTAATAAACCTGCAGCATAAGAAGAGTCAGAAATAATATTAAGAGGATCTTGAAAATTCTGTAATGCAGCCTTAATAGCTTCCAACTCAATCCTTTGTACAGAAGTATGACTAGTTTAGATGACTCAGTCTAAATTCATTGTATGATAAGCAGCTTTTCCATTTGATGATCCATCAGTAAAAACAGTTAATGCTTCAGGAATAGGTTCCTGCCTAGTATTTTTTGGTATAATAATGGGAGTCTGATATAGAAATTGTAATAATTTGCCTTTTAGTAGGTGACAACTAAGTCCCCCTGAATATCCACTCAGTCCAATTTGCCAATTTAAATCAGTCTGAAATAAAATTTCTAATTGCTTCCCAGTGAGGGGAAGGTAAATGCATTGGGGTTCTTCTCCTTTAAGCTGTCTGCAGTGCTTTCTAAGTTGAAATATCAACTGAGCCATAAGTTCTATATATGTAAGTGCAGTTTTAGAGAATTGATGTCTTAGGTGGACCCATTCAATAATAGCAAGAGAGTTTTTATTTTGGAAGATGACTCCAGTGGGACTATTTGCAGTAGGATTAATTTGTCCCAATAAAGGCAATTCAGGCAGCACCAGTGCCACTTGGGCTAAGGAGATTGCCTGCTCAATTCTTTATAACTCCTTTCTAGCTTCATCTGTCAATACTCAGGGTTAGGAAAGATTAGAGTCACCTCTAAGTATATTAAATAAATTTGTCATTTATCCTATAGATATTTTTACATAAGGTCTTAACCAATTAATGTCCCCTAATAATTTTTTGAAAGTCACTTAAGGTTTTAAAGCAGTCTTTTCCTATTTCTACCTTTTGAAGCCTAATATATTGGTTTTCAATTATGGTACCTAGATATTTGAAAGGCATTTCTTTCTGTACTTTCTCTGGAGCAATTTTTAAGCCCCATTTAGAAAGTTCCTTTTCTAATTGAGAAAACATTGCTACAGTCTGTTCTTCCCGTGGACTTGCTAGGAGCAAGTCATCCATGTAATGAACAATATAGCACTGGGAATATTTATCCCTTAAAGGCTGAATAGCTTGAGCTACATATTTTTGACATAAAGTAGGGCTATTGGCTATTCCTTGAGGCAAAACTTTCTATTGACATCTTTTCATGGGCTCTATATTATTAATAGATGGCACTGAAAAAGCAAATCTTTGTTTATCTTGTGGTGCCAAGGGGATGGTGAAGAAACAATCCTTAAGATCTACTACTATTGTAATAGGACGACCCACAGAGACAACCACCAGGGACTCAGATCAAGATTTAGGAGCCTTTATTAAGCTGGCCAGCGACTACAGTTACAGCACCCTGCCGATGCAGAGGCTGAAGTGCAGTGCCGACTACAGGAGTTACAGCGTTTTTATTTGCAAAAACCACAAAGTTAGTTACAAAACCTTGTGTGCACAATTAGTTCCTGACATAGTACATTATCAGTACAGTGACTACCTTCCTATCTATGTGTTCTAGGGACAGAGAGCATGGCATGCCTTGCCTGGCTGAAGCATCAGCACATTCCTATCTATGTGTTCTAGGAACAGAGAGCACGGCGTGCCCCGTCTGGCTGGAGTGCCAGATATGCAGCCCAGCATATTCCCTACTGGTCTTATTGGGAATCAAATCATTGATTCTGCTTCCTGCCAGCCTTCTTTAGGGATTTGTTGGTAGTGGGTGTGGAGGACCATGAGCTTGACAGCTTGGATTCTGCTTTGAATAATATTAAGTAAGCATTTAGCGAGGCATGGACCGAACAGTGAAATTATAAGGAGTAGGACCAGTGGGCCAGCTATGGCTGACAGGAGGGTGGTTAACCAGGGCTACCAAGTAAAGAGGTTTTATACCAATTTCCTTCTACTTTTCTTCTTTCCTCTCTAAGAGGCATTTTCTAAGCTGGCTTAAACTTTCCCGAATAACTCCCGAGTGGTTGGTATAAAAACAACAAGCTTCTCCCAAAGCTAGGCACAATCCACCTTGTTTAAGGAATAGCAAGTCTAGCCCCCTTCGGTTCTGTAAAACTACTTCTGCTAAAAAGCTTAGAGAGTTTTCTAGCTGTCCTACAGATTTTTCAAGAGTTCTGAGGTCCTGGTCAATTTGCTGCCTTAGTTCCTTATAGTTTTGCTGTCCAGTTACCAGAGCAGCTGTCTCAACAGCTGTGGATCCTGCTATGCCTAGTCCAACAAGGAGGGGGACTAAGATGGGTTCTCTTTTGTACAGCCTGGGCTCTAACCATAGATGTTCCCTTCCCCCTTCTCTTGAATAGTAATATACCTGTGGGAGTATGTGGGTTAGGATGCAAATGCCTGGATCTGATTTTGATAGTAATATTGGGGGGAAAGCACAGGGAGTAATTCCATTATTACATGCCCACCAGGTACCCTCTGGTGCAACAAAATATCTATTTAAGGATTCATCATATTCCTTAGGAAGTTCTATTACCTGGGTACAGGAAGAAGAATACGGAGAGGACTTTAGGGGTAATTTACCGGGATTATACAGGTACCAGCTCCCTGTAAGTCCTCTAAGGTAAGACTGGTGGCCCCACATGCAGAGACCATCGGGCAAGCTTTCAACTGAGTAGTTGCGAATTTCAGAAGCATTTGATCCAAAAGAGATATTTGCCCCGATCCCTATATAATAAGGTAGTTCAGGGTTTAGACATAACCAACAGTCCTTAGTCATATTGGGTTAAGTTTTGTTAAGGAAGTGGAACATAGCCTCTAGAGTCCCCACTAAACCCCTGTGAGATGTTTCCGGAGGTGGTTTAAGTTCCCCCAAAGATCCGGTTGGTGTTGGGGCTGGCTCCAGTGTCTCCTTATTGTTCCAGTAAGGAGTTCCTGGAACAGAAGGAGGCAGGGTTGGAGCTTGCATAGGCCTAGGGGGCCATGGGGGCTCAGATTGGAATATTGGGTGCAGGGGGCCCACAGGGTTTTGGACCAGGGGAAGGGTGCGATGTTGAATGGTGAAAAGTTCGCCCAGATCCCGGCCTGACACATATAGTCAAATCCCCCATATTTTTCCCCCTTCCCAATAGTCCACCCTCCAGTCTAAAGATTTTAGCATTACTGGATTGCAGTCCCCAACTGAGCAGTTGGCCGTGGGTGCCCCAGGCCTCACTGTCCTGGTAAACCAGAGTAGTGAGTCAGTGGTCTTCCATGGGGCTAAGGTTTCACAGCCCCAAGAGGCACAGTAAAAGTCATCTTCACCCCTACACCCCGGGGGCCCTTCTCGGGGAAAGACATAGTGCTGGGTTCGCCATAGGTCTTGTTCAAGGTTAAGGCTTCCACACCCATATGTCTGTGTAGATACATACCCAGCATTTCCCCCTAATATCCCAGATCCCCTTATGGTGAGGGGGTGGTTCCATTCTTTCCCAAATATTTTGCAAAGATCAGTATGTAGCTTCGGGGGCCCTGAGGTGGTGGCCTTCCCAATGATTTTACCGTCCAGCGTGCAGGTGACCTCCCAGGAGTAAACTGGGGCTTGTTGGGGATTCCCACTTGCCAAAACCAGGAGGCATAAAAGGAGGATGCCTAGACAGGGTCTCTTTTCAGTCTGACCTTGAGTGGGTCTGCTGTGCGCTCTACAGTCCATTGTCCTGATGCGTCTTCAGCCTTCTTGATTTGTGTGCGATGAATCCAGCACTTCTTTCCCCCAACTTTGACAGCAGTTGGGGTGCTTAGGATGACCTGGAAAGGCCCTTCCCACTGAGGCTCAAGAGTACCTGGATCATGTCACTTCACGCAGACCAAATCACCACGGGCACACACAGGTGGGCTGTTTGGGTTGGGCACATAGGCTTCCTGATGAGCTGCCCGGACGATTTGGTACACAGCTGCTGAGCTGGTCTGGAGTGCCTGTAAGGACTGGGCACAAATTTGGCACCTTCTGGCTATATCCCGGGTTATCCGATGTAGCCTTGGTATGTAGTATTCCCTTCCCAGGAGTTCAGCTAATTTGGTTCCTCCCAGGTGAGAACTTTGTTGTGTCTGGGAGGCGATGATTCAGCGCAAAGCCTCTGGAACAAAAGGCCTTCCATCTGGTAATAGTAGCCATCCCTGGGAAGTCCCTTTTGTGTGTAATTTTGTGGTTGTTTCCTTTTCTTCTGAGGTGTAAACAGGGTTTGGCTGTAGATTCCAGGGTGGTACTCCTACCAGTACTTCAAGTGGCCCTACTGGTCTTTTTGCAGTCTCTTTGGCTGTTTTGTCTGAAAACTGGTTCCCTCTTGCTTCTGGGGAGTCCCCTTGTCTTACATACATAGAGGTGGAAAGACTTAGTTACATCTGGCAGTGCCAATTGGCCCATTGTCCTTGCTCTGCTCATGTCTGTCTAACTGCCTACTATATTACTTCAAGGACCCTGGCTCTGAATTCTTTTAGGGAAAATGGACATTGGATTTCTTCTGTAACTGCTTTGTGCTGAGGTGGGACGGAGTTTTCTCTCAGAGCAAAGAGATCCTTGCTGTCTGTCAGAGGGACTATGAGGCCTGGGCATAGAAGGAGGTGGGCTTGTGACCTGGCAGAGACAAACTGTAACAAATGGTCTGGTGGAAGAGAAAGAAACCATTTCAGTTTTAATAACCTCTATTGAAATAGAGTTTTTCTCCTTAAAATTATCCCTCTGTTTATTAAAATACTAATTTATTTACTGTATTAAATCTAGCCTGATTGTTTGCATAAACACAATAAGAATGGTAACTGACTACCTTTGCTGGAATTTCATGATTGAATCTTAATGTGCCCCATAGGGCCAGGAAGCCAAGCCATCCAGCTGCCATCAGGCCTGCCTGCAGTATTTGCTGAGTTAGGTGAATTCCTCACCTGCAGTGGCTCTGCCTAGTCCCATTGTCCTTGCTTTAAGGCCCTTCTCAGCAGCCCTCCTACTTGTCATGGCCCAGAGTGCGTGGGGGTTCCACAAGGACACAGAGGTGCCCTTATTGCTCCTCTTGTACTCTGACCAACCACCAGTGATGGTAGGGCATGGGCCTGACGCTCCAGCATCAGCTATTTTCAGGGCTACCAAGGAGGATACCAGGCTTTCTCTATGGCACTCTTATTGGCTTTAAGTCTTTATAGCTCAGACAGGGCTCTTTAAAACATGATACTCCAGTTAAAGTTTTCGGTCAATAAAACCACTATTGGAAACTGGTCTTATTGAGTTTATGCAAAGAAATTTATTGCCATGATTTATTTATTAAGTATTACCAAATTTCAAAGGAATTACATAAGGAGAAAAGGCTACTGAGCTGCCTTAAGATCTTCTGATTTTCCTTGTCAGTCCTTTTCATGGCCTCTTCAGAGTAATATAACTGTCTTCAAATGGCAAGAAAAAATTTACAATGTGTCTATATTTAAGTAGATAGTTACAGCTGTCCCTGTAGTAGACTCCCCTTACTTGACTTGTTCTCTCAGAATAGACTAAGGGAGCTTTATTTCTTTACAGGGTCTCACATGTCACAGGACCTCACAGGGTCTGTAATTCCTGTAACAGAGGGCTAGTATTCACCACTTCACTATTTCCCTCTGTTCCAGACAGGCCTTCCCTAGTTTCCTATAGTTGAGGTTTGTGCCACCCCTGACATGGGCATGGCACACAGGCCTGCAAGACAGTATACAGGCTGCCAACTGTCTCTCAATAGAGACCAAAACCTGATGGGTATTCTTTGTCCAGTTGGGCACCTGCCCCTTTGACAACTGCATTCAAATCTGTAAGAGAATTAAGGTTAATCTAACATGTCAACATAATGAGGTACAATATGGGCAATGTGGCTACTTCAGGCAGCCAAATTTTCTGCTATCATACATGACACATGGTAGGGCTATACAAACATCTTAGGGAAATGACCTTCTTATACAATGCTAAGTTGTCCTTGTCTCTCTGGAATCATGTCCATGCAGATGCAGGCATCATCTAAGTCTATTATACAGTTTTCTGCAGGCCACTGTCAGGGCTGTGTGTTGCGGCCAGTTCTTTCTAGCCACAAACACAGTCTGTCCAATTTCCTTAAAATGTATTCTGGCATAGGAGAAAGTTTTTTTACTGTATAAAGTCAGCTTAATCCCTATACAACTGGGCTTGGACCTCTGCCTAACAAACTGCAGTCTATAAGTTCAATATGTAGCTTCCAGTCCACCTAACCCAAGGGGGTCTTGGCCAGTATCTGAGTCAGACTCTCTTCTCTTGGAGAATTTTAAAGTCCTGATGGCTCTAAGGTCCAGGGAGAGTGCCCTTTTCTTTGCCCTTTTGTTAACCCTGTTTATTAGTTACAGGGCCCTGCTATCCTTGTCTTTCCACCAGTACCCTTTGTGGCAGAGCAGTGACTCAGGCCTTTCCCAAAGGAGTGCACTGGAAGGGGATATCAGCCCCTCCTCTTCCAGCAGCAACAGGTACTGAACTCTTTCAGTACATTTGCAAACAGGGAGCTTTCACTAGCTCTATCTGCAATGTTCATAGATCCCGGGCTCTCTGCTCTATTCCTGGGGCTGCAGGAAGGCTAGTAGCAGTCACTGGTTTCTGGCTTAACTGCTGTAGCCAGCAAGCCAAAGGCCTAAGTCTTGTATTGCTTGTTGTAAAACACTCATTACTCACTGGGCAGCAGCATGGAAGCTCTAGTGTCAGATAAATTTCTGCTGCCCCCCACTTTTCTTGCTGCTGCTGCTTTTATTTTAGGGCCACTGCAGGCAGCTCAGGCATCCAGCCCCCCTTCTTTGTCCTGGATCTCGGGGCTGAGTCTGCCTAGCAAACAGTTCTAAATCACCAGGGCAGCTGTGGACTTCAGCTCCGTTTCTCCTCTGCTTGGCCCCTGGGAGTTTAGTTGTTTTTTAATGTATTCGAATTCTTATTCTTAGAAACCTCAATCCTTTAATGACTACCAAAAGTGAACAGTCAGCATTTTTAGATTAATATTTATGAACACATTTTAAATATACTTTTACTTTCAAGAAAATATACCTAGACCTTCTGTGATAAAACTAAGAACAGGTATTGATCTAATTTAGTATTGGAAGGGTTAAAAAGAATAAACCAGGGCAGAGAAAGATTAATTGTGCTCACAGCTTGATAACACACCTGGTGGTAACCCCTATGCCTGCAGCCTGCTTCATAATTAACTGCCGACACCCCCCCCCCCCCCATCTCTCAGCCCAGGGCCTGTTGCTTTCCCTCACAGATTTTTCCTCTTTACTCTTAGAGTATCTTAAATCCTCCTCCTTT
The DNA here is from genome assembly GCF_014108235.1 of Myotis myotis. Lineage (NCBI taxonomy): Eukaryota > Metazoa > Chordata > Mammalia > Chiroptera > Vespertilionidae > Myotis > Myotis myotis. The sequence continues at coordinate 9,180,166 of NW_023416323.1, forward strand.
ACTACTCTTGACCTCTCCAACCAATCCCCCAGTCCAGTTGTTTGTCTCTCTTTAAACAGTGGGAGTTTCAGAGAAAACCACAGACTACTGCTGTATTAGTCCTCCCTCCTGGAGGCTGGGATCCAACCTGTGGAGAAAAATGATGCTTAGTTGGCCTGGAAAGATAGAGGATGAGGATAAGGGAGTATAGGGAGATTTCTTGCAGACGGAAACCCTGGAGGGCCTCCTGAAAGAAAATATCTTTAATCCAGTTACAGATGCTGTCAGAATCAGGATGAGGGAGGAAGGGAAAGACCAGGTTATGTCCTCTATGAGGATCCTAATAAATAACTGAAAGCGGCAAGTCAAACAAAACACACAACCAGGATTAACGGGGTCCATAGACAGTTAATAATAACTTCAGCCTTAGTTCCTCCTCAGGTGGCTAATGTTGGACTATGATGTCACAGGCAGGGTCAGGGCCAGTAAATCTCTCCACCCTTGTGGAGCTGTAAGCCCTGCCCCTGGAAGTCTCCATCCACCAAAAGAGATAAGAAAACCATAAATAGCAAGTTCTTTGTTCTTTGAAATTTACTACTTTGTTAATTTGCTAAGAAAATAGTTAACTTGAAAAGACTTCTCTCTTGCTTTTCTTACAAGCAATCTCAGAACCTAGCCAGCCTTTGTTTTAGCCTTTAAATCTACCCTAGAACTTTAAAATTTCAATTTAATAGAGCGAATTTACAACTCAGATAAGAGCAACTGATAGAAATTTTTATTAGCTAAGTGGGCTGATTCCCTCTGTAATAGAGAGCAAAGGACTCTGAGAAAAATAAATCTCGCAGCTGCTAGAGACTTTTACAGACCATTATGGGCTCAGTCCAAACATTTAGCTAGATGAATCAACAGAAATGCAGAATAAATCAAAGTAGCTTTCATTTCACGCAGACCAGTTAATGAGCAGCCAAGACAGACAAAAACCCGTACTCATACTCTCTCAGTAGACTAGCCCAGACTGGAGTAGCAAATTGGTTAGTCCCACACAAACAAAAAGCTGTTCACTCATAATTCCTCAATCGAATCCAAATCCACTCACCTCCAAAGTCCCACATTTATATACCAGACAGCCCAAGTTTTTACTTCTACCAGATATTTACCCAGAGTTTAAACAATCCAACAATTCCTGACTAATTGCCTAAGGGAGCTCTATGGCTTCCCGGGAGGTGATCAAGCTCCCTTTCCATTTACTTAGAGTGGGCCTGACTGATAGGGGGTCGACGAAGACGACTGACCCTGGCCCATTTTGACAAAGACAACAAAGAACAAAGACAAGACAAACCAGACAAATGCAACCCAAGGTTGCCCAGACCAGGACCCCCAGATGCCGTTGCATCCGGGCAGTCGGACTCCGAGGTTCTGCTGCGTCCAGCCCTTTTTTGAATCCTAAAGGGAATGTTCCACAGATACCAGATTCTTACCTCTCCGCTGAGGTCCAGGTGGCTCATTGTTTTCAGATTGCAGTTTTGGGAGGAAAACACTCCACCTGCCTGGGACCCAGGATGGAGACTGGAGTGTCCTCACCTGGGGCATCCGGGGTGTCCACTGGCAACTTGGCCAGAGTGGATCTCGCTGGGGGCCTCCAAATGTAATGGGGCAACCAGCGGAGACAACCACCAGGGACTCAGATCAAGATTTAGGAGCCTTTATTAAGCTGGCCAGTGACTATAGTTACAGCACCCTGCTGAAGCAGAGGCTGAACTGCGGTGCCGACTACAGGAGTTACAGCATTTTTATTTGCAAAAACCACAAAGTTAGTTACAAAACCTTGTGTACACAATTAGTTCCTGACACAGTACAGTATCAGTACAGTGACTACCTTCTTATCTATGTGTTCTAGGGACAGAGAGCATCAGCACATTCCTATCTATGTGTTCTAGGGACAGAGAGCATGGCGTGCCCCATCTGGCTGGAGCACCAGATATGCAGCCCAGCACATTCCCTACTGGGGCATGTTTTCCTGGCATGATTTGAGCCCTTTAATTCATGTGGAACAAAGTCTGAATAGCACAACATACCTAAGTATCGTTGCTGATCAAGTTCATCCTATCATATTGATGGCGTATCCCAGTGGAGATGGCTTCCTTCATGCCATGGTGCTCGTATTGTGCAGGAGTGGTTTCAAGAACATGACTTTACCTTGCTTAGGTGGCCCCCACAATTACCAGATCTCAATCCAATTGAGCATTTGTGGGATGAAGTTAAAAGAGCCAGCAGGCAGCTGGTTCCACAACCATCAAATCTCACAACTGGACAGTGCTATTCCTCAGGCATGGTGTCAGATTCCTTGCATCACCTTTCAGCATCTTGTGGAGTCAATGCCAAGAAGAATCGCCACAGTATTGAAGGCAAAAGGTGGCCCAACGAAGTACTGATGGGGTGCTCATAATAATCTGGCCACTCAGTGTAGGTCTATCATCTTTTCACTGTATAGGCTCAGCATGGGGGGTGAGGAGATTTAGCAGTGACCACTCCTTGTCAGGGCCAGCCTGACAGTTTGAGCCGGGCTGAGGTAGGGAGGTGGGAATTGAGAAAAGAAAGAAAGACAGGAAAGCGGGATCGTGAGGACTCCAGTTCTCGAGGAACTGAAAGCAACTTTATTAGCCACACAATCCTATTTATACATAACACACTGAATAGGAGGTCTGTCAAGAGGAATGTATTCTTTGTTCCTCTTAATCTCTAAGGGAGAGACACAGCAGAAGGACAAGTTCTCAGTACAGCATATCTCAGTAAATAGTTACAGACTTCTTGGTAAGCTATGAAAGGCTGCTCTCATTCTACAAAGGTTGCTCTCATTCTACTGATAACCGCCATCCAAACAAGTCTGGGAAAACTGTGTGGGTAAGGGTCCCAGCCTTGCTAGCCCCTTCAGGTGCAAGGACCTTGCCAGCTTACATCTGGCCCCCAACAACTCCTAAAAAGGCTGATATTCTAATCCTCGTCTTCCTGTGAACTGTTGTCCCTTGCCGGTAATAATACAAGCTTATAAACCTTCTAAAATATCTCAGCCTCATAAGTTGACTGCAATTCCAGAGACTACATAGGGCTGAAACCATCCTGTTTGTCCTTCCTCATCTTGCCAGTTTAACACTGCAGCACCACGTTGCATGTTATCAGGAATTCCAGCTCCTGTAATAAAGCCCATAGCTTCTACCATAAACCAACTTGGAGGCCAGAATTCTTGACTGATAACACTAACATCTGCTCCAGTGTCTACTAAACCTTTAAACAGTTCCCCTCTATTCTTAGGTTGATCATAGGATGGGTCTTGCTAATTTCCTGTATCCAATATATATTTGAGCTTCCAAATCCTTGTGTCCCTCTCTTCTTATTTATAACTTCACCTTGCTGAATATAAGGTAAAAGCAAGAGCTGAGCAATTCTTTGTCCTGGAGTAATTTGCATAATATGTTTGCATTCTAAAATTACTTTGATTTCTCCCTCATATTCTGAATCTATGACTCCAGGAAAAACAGCATATTTTCACTCTTTCCTAGGACTAAACCTAACATTCCTGGTGGCACAGGTCCCCAGATTCCTGTAGGAACAACTTGTCTAGCCATACCTGCGGTCAGGGTGATTGTTATTGTGCTATTAAGATCAAAGCCAGCATTTCTTTCTGGAGTGACTTGAAGAAGGGAATCTTCTGTGGCCCTGGCAGGGTGGAACTTCCCCTTATTTAATAATGGGGCTGGAGGAGCCCCTCCGGCTGTTTCCCTGGGGCCAGCCATTTCCTATGTCTTGATGTAATGACTGGCCATTTCTATGAAATTTAGATCTACACTGACTGGCCCAATTATTGCCCTTCTGACATCTGGGACATAAACCTGCATTATCTGAGTTGGGAGGCAGAATGCTCATGCCTTCTCCTTGAGCATAACCTTGTGTCCTTTTTGGTTGCACACATTCCTTTTTAAAATGTCCTTGCTGTCCACAGCTGAAACATGATTTGTTTCTTGTTGTAATTGCTGCAGCTAATAAGCTTCCATGAAAAAAGCCTGACCCCACATTCTGACATGCTCGAATAATTTCTGTAATGGTACTATTTTTTCTTAGAGGCGTTAGACATTTCTTATAATCAGCATTGGCATTTTTATAAGCTAATTGCTGAGTCAAAATGTCTCCTGCTGTCTCATGTTGAATCTGCCATCTCACTGCTCGAGGGAGGCAAGCTACAAAATCAGAGAATGATTCAATGGGCACCTGCATGCACTTACTAAAGGCTCCTTCAGGTTCCCCTTTTGCTAGTAAAGTCCACCAGGCTTTTCTTCCACAAAGTCTAATTTGCTCATATGCCTGCTGGATGTAGAGGAGCTGATTTTGGACGTCACTAAATTGCCCCTGTCCTGAAAGCATCTCAAAAGTTATTTGAACATTCTGTCTGAGATTTGAAGAAGGTTCTTCTTGACATTTCTCTAAAATTCTCCCTTCCAAGCAAATAATCTCCTCCATCCAGAGTTGCAAGGGCTAGAGAATACCAATCATAAGAAGCTAGGAATGCTTCAGAAATGTTAGTTACAATTTCTCCAGTGAATGGAGCCGTTGGGCCATTTTGAATCACACTATCATGCAAGGCCTTTATCATTTTAAAGTCAAATCTTTCATGCTGTCTTATTATTTGATTTGGGAATTGTAGGTTAGCCGCCTGTATAATAGGAAAAGCAAGTTTATCCTCCACTTTCATGTCCTGTAACCCTTCTCGGATGGCTCTTTGCATAGGTGATTCTATTACTGGCGACTTAAATGTTTCAGAATCAGGACAAGAATGACACTCCTCCAATCCATCTTTCTGCTTCTCTTTAGGAGCAGAGGGTGCAAAGGGAGGAGGTCTTTCATCTCTGAAAGGCTCTAGTAAACGCAATACCGTTTTCCACAAGGAAAAACAATTTGGAGGCAAACTTTTCCCTTGTTGCTGAGCTTCTTTCAAGTTCTGACCTATTCTTTCCCAACATTCAATATCCAATGTAACTTCATCAGAAAACCATGGATTATATTCTATAATAATCTGTAGAAACTGTAAAAGAAGATCTTCTGACACTGCAACTCCCTTATTCCTTAGCATGCAAGCCAAAAGTCTACAAACAAGTCTCTCCCCTTTCGACGAATTCTGCCCCATTATGAACTGGCTGAAACAAAAGAAATAACTCAAACACTTATGGATCCATGGGCTTCCGAAGCTGACAAGAGTTTTGCACTCAGTTTAATCTTCCACCACCAATCCAGTGATTTTTTTCCACTCAGGCGAATTCTTTTTCTCCAAGTCCCAGTTCAAGGCGCCAATTGTGAAAAGCCACAGCCCATGTGGCTTTCGGGTTCAAAGGCTTGGAGAAAGGGCTGATGTGCAAATTAATACACAAGACAAGAAATATAAATTTGGAAATTATGGGGGAAGCCAGGGAAAGCTTAGCTGTAGTAGCCAAGTTTCACTGAATCTCCATTCCCATGTTTTTATTTACTAGAATAACACAATTGCCTTTTAGGAATGCAAATAGACATATCAAAGGTGATTGTTTAGTAAACAGTAAGATTATCAGGTTGGGGAGTTTGCTTTAGGCAGTAGGTAATAAAATGCAAATATTCACCCTGTGAATATCAAAAAGCCCAATTCAGCCTTCTGACTAGACCTCTCAAATTTATATTAATTACTGTTGATCTTGGTTCTCAGCAAGGTGCTCCTTCCCCATTGACTGCTGTGCCCATTTCCCCTCTCCATTGCCTTCATTGCACTGTGTCCACTTATATGTGCATATAAGTTCTCTGGTTAATCTCACAATATATAAATTTCTAATAAAGTGTAAGATGTTCATTAATAGTTCCAATTATGTTTTCTAGCTCCTCTAATAAAAAGCCAAAGTAGGTCAATTTAAGACTATAGGAATCAATGTTTCAGTATTTCATGTTATTTCAGTTACTTCTATTTATTAGTTCTTAACAACTTTATAAAATTTTGAAGTCTATTACTCAAGATGTTTTCTTGACAAAAATTGTAACAGAAATCACATAAACTTATTTTTGTACCCCCAGGCCAAACAAACATATACTTATGTTAATAACTCTCAAATACATTAACCAAACAAACCAGCTTTAATATCAAATATTTTTGTCCAGACCTTTTGGAATCATTTTTATTTTTTTTTACTATACACCTAAATAGTATTTCTAATAATTATAGAGAACGCAAGATTTTTTATTTGTCCTTGACAACGTTTAAGAAGTCTGGAGAGCCCTGCCAGCATGGCTCAGTGGTTGAGCATCAACCTATGAACCAGAAGGTCACAGTTCAATTCCTGGTCAGGGCATATGCTAGGATTGTGGGCTAGATCCTCAGTTGGGGGCATGCAGGAGGCAGCCAATCAATGATTTTCTCTCATCATTGATGTTTCTATCTCTCTCTCTCTCCCTTCCTCTATGAAATCAATAAAAATATTTTTTTAAAGAAGTCTGGAGTGAGGGAGGGGAGTTATCAGGCATGGGTGACTTCAGCTATTTGAGTTTTTTTAAAATGATACTTTTCCTTCAATTATTATTAGGCAGGAAAACCTGTTGGACTTTCAATGAAAGCTTTAAAGGCTGTGAATGAGCTATGGAAACAAAGAAAGTCTTGGCCCCAATTCAAGAAATTGCATATGTAACACTTCAAAGAGTTGTTTAAACAGAAGAAAGAGAAACCCAGTGACAGAAAATAAGATACATGACAAGAATGAAGTTGTCAAAATCATTGTAAAAAATGCTCCAAACAGATGACCAGGAGATAAAGTGTGAGACACAACAGTAACGTTGTCCAGGAGCCCATTTAATGTGCCTTGAACCAGGTCATGCAAGTCAGATCCCTAGTAGAGAGAAGAATACAAAGTGAAAGTGTGTTTGCCTTGTGGACATGTTTACCCCAAGTCCTGAGAGTAGTAGCCTTACCAACAATATATTGATGGTAGATGCCCTGAGGATTGATTAACTCTGCTCAGACAGGAAACTCAGCTCCACACTGGCAAAATGAGGGGAGGACAGGGTCCTTTCGAACATCAGGGGTGATCAGGTCTTAGACTCACTAGAGGGTTATTCCAGGTTCAAAGGGCAGGCTTATCTTCCATCTCAGCATTGATGAAGCACGTTTTGAGGAAGGACTTACTCTGTTGCTGACATGTAGTTTTCCCCTACATTGGTGATAAGAAGTGACAGAAAGGATGAATTAGAGAGAGAATAAAGAAGAGAAAACAACTCCATGTCCCATCTAAGTCACCAAAAAAGTGTCACTGGACAGGGACCAAGCCAGGAATGGGTCTGCCTTGAGCTGGCCTGTAGTGTGTGGATTCCTTACTTCATTCAGGAAAGATTTGACAATACAAGTCCATGGATTTATGGTGGAAGTAACAGAAGAAAGCCTAAGTGGTGCTCTGCTTTGGGTCCCTGGAAATGTTATAGTAAAGAAATGATCCAAGGCGGTGCTGCTATTAGATCACTGAAAAGTAAAAGTCACAGTGACAAAAGTGAGTCAAGGCAGGGCTACTGTTAACTCACAGGAAAATGAGAGAAGAAGGGGAGCCTTTGAGACAGGTTCAGGAGGTAGGCCCTGGATGGGCTTCCACTGCCTACTGCTCACCTGGTTGCAAGTCTTTTGGGGACCCTTAGCGTTTAGGAGAAAGAAAGTAAAAATTCATGCTCAAGAACAGGCAGGGGCATGTTCCAGAGAGAGCCCACACTGGAATTCTTTGTCTTGATGGTTTTTATCTTTCTTATGTGAGTGTGAATTCTAGGGGAGATGTCAGGAGAGGGTCTTACCAAAATATTCATTAGTTTTTCAGGTGTGTCCTTCAATGTGTTAATTAATAAAAATGAGCATATCAAGAAGTTTGGGGTCATTCTCTGATGATCACTGCTTTACTTTTATCTTGAGTCCATCTGCCTCTAATCAGGTTTTTTTGTTACTTGTTCCCCTGACACACCAATGCATTTGACTGGCACAAATGGCACTAATTGGGTCTCTGCTAACTATCTTCCCAATCAGGGTGATTTAAGCTCTTTATTTTCTGGTTAAGAAGGGAAAGTACAAACTATTTGCTCTAAATTGATTTTGATTAGGAAAAACAAGGTCTTGTGATTTACTTGCTGGCTGTAAATTGATCAAATTGTTTGGCCTTGTTTAATTATCTTGTCTCAGTTTCCCCTTTTTCACTTGCCAAAGAATTTTTCTAGCTTCTTACCATCCTGCCTAAACACCATGGGTGAAGGACCTGTCCTTTCTGCATCTCTGCCCCTCCTACCAGTCTCATCACAGCTTCTTCTTTATGTCTTTAATTATAGGAATTCTGTTCAGCTAGTTTTCAGGTACTTCTCAATTATGACTGTTTTATAATTCAGTTATAGTTTTGATGTGGTTGTGGAGGGAGGCAAGCACAGTTACCTACTTTGCCATCTTGATTGGAAGTCTTTGAAATTTTCATCAAGGATGTAAATGTGATCTTATTTTTGGGGAGTCTTTGTTTATATTATCTAAAATACATAAAACCACTTCCTCAAAGAGGACCAAGTAAAGATCCCATCCCATCATTTATTTTTTAAAGTAGTGCTTCTCAAATTATCTGTGGTGAAAGACAGGATTACTGTTTTTGCGTTTTAAAAATTTCAATGTGTTGTGAACTAATAATTTTGGAAATTATAACAAACAAATTGCTTGAAAAACAAAAGACATACAAAACTTCAGCCCCATTTTTTAAAAAATATATTTTATTGATTTTTTTACAGAGAAGAAGTGAGAGGAATAGAGAGTTAGGAACATCGATGAGTGAGAAACATCAATCAGCTGCCTCCTGCACACCCTTTACAGGGGATGTGCTGGGGTCCAACCCCAGCAGTTCCAGGGGTCCCCAAAGGTGTGGACGGAGTCGGCAAAGAAGGAATGACATGGAAACAGCGTTCAGTTGATCAGCATAGTTGGGTTCTCCAGCCAGGTTCTGTTGATCAGCATAGAGAGGTTCTCCTGCCAGGTTCTATCCAGGATCTCCATCCAAGTTCTGGTCTGGATCTCCAGCCAAGTTCTGTTCAGGATCTCAAGCGAAGTTCTTTTTAGGATCTCCAGCCAGGTTCTGTGTCCATGTTCTCTTGCTAGGTTCTCCAGCCAGGTTCTCCAGGTTCTCCAGCCAGGTTCAGTAGCCATGTTCCCTCGCTAGGTTCTCCAGCCAGGTTCTGTCCAGGTTCTCCAGCCAGGTTCAGTCACCAGGTTCTAGTCAGGTTCTCTTGCCATGTTCTATCCAGGTTCTGTAGCCAGGTTCTCTCGCTAGGTTCTGTCTCTAGGTTCTGTGGCCAGTTTCTGTCCAGGATCTTTTGCCATGTTCTCTTGCTTGGTTCTGTCTCTAGGTTCTGTGGCCAGTTTCTGTCCAGGATCTTTTGCCAGGTTCTCTCGCTAGGTTCTGTCTCTAGGTTCTGTGGCCAGTTTCTGTCCAGGATCTTTTGCCATGTTCTCTTGCTTGGTTCTGTCTTTAGGTTCTGTGGCCAGTTTCTGTCCAGGATCTTTTGCCATGTTCTCTCTAGGTTCTGTCTCTAGGTTCTGTTGCCAGTTTCTGTCCAGGATCTTTTGCCATGTTCTCTCCAGCGAAGTTCTTCTGTCTCTAGGTTCTGTGTAGGTTCTGTGTCTAGGTTCTGTGTCTAGGTTCTGTGTCTTGTTGTCTTGTTACATCTGTATTTATACCAGTTGATTCCAATCCTATCAATCTCTATTCCAAAGGTTAGGGCGTTTCTTATCTCCATTCCAGGGAGTAAAGATTATGTAGCTTAAGCATGATTGTTCATAGTTAAAGTGATTAATTACCTGCCTGGCACTTAGTTAAGGGGTTTTATTCCCTCCTTAACTTCAGGGGGAAATCCCTACCTGGGGAAACAACCTTTCTCAGAGAGGTGACCTTGGTTAAAACACATAGTGCCAAGAAGGTGAGCAAACATATTAAGAACAGTATGCCATATATGCCAGGTCCCTTGAAACAGCAAGGATGGAACCGCTCCCGGCAGGGATGTGCCCGCAACCAAGGTATATGCCCTTGACCAGAATCGAACCTGGAACCCTTCAGTTCGCAGGCCGATGCTCAATCCACTGAGCCAAACCAGTTAGGGCAGCCCCATATTTTTATTTTTAGCTTTAACTAACATAAAACTAGATTTTCATAAATGTAATCTAAACAAACATAAAAGGAAACAACATAAAATCTGTTCACATTTTTCATTAACATGTGCAAAAAGGTGAATGATATGTCAAAATACTCATAACTCTTTGTAGTTCTATTATCATAGACAAACAAAATGTTAAGGAAATAGAAATTCTCCATCCTATTTTAACACTTTGAGTTAACAGCATGTATATCTTTTTTTTCATATTTTTTTTCTGACAAATAAGGTATTCAAGTTATAGAGTAGGAACTTCTCCCTCCTGTGCTACCTAACTCCCACCCACCAGAGTCTACACTCTTTCTTCTACCCTGGTAATAAATGCTCCATTTAAAGCATCACTAGCCTCTGCCACTTCCTGAAGAATGTCACCTTGGCCCTTCCTCAAAGTATTTCCAGTGGTTCCTCCCAAGCGTGATTTCTATTTTTGAGGTCTGGTCCTCTTACTTCCCTCCAAAGAATATGATTTGCAGAAATTTTTAGTTCTAACTGGAATTTTTGCTCAGGTCTTAAGCTCAAAAACATCGTCTCTTTACCTGGAATCTTCACTCTTGGGCCCAAGTTTATATCTTTCCTTCAAGAAACCAATTATTAGTTGGTAGGTGCTTGTGGTAGACACTGATGTTTAACAGCTACAACAGACAGCCTCAGCCCACATTTTCTTAGCTGAATTTCCATTATAGATGCTGGAATAATTCTATATTTTATTTCCCAACCTACCTTGTGCCTAAGGGCAACAATGTATCATGAATCTGGTCATCAGATATATACAGAAATATTTAGGGATGAGAGGTGTTTGAAAGCATTTGCTTTCCTAATAAAAGGGACACAATCAACTAGCACAGTTGTTCCCATTAATTTTTGCCAATAGCAGAGACCAACTCTGAGTCCCTGATATGGAATTATTCCTTGTGAGTACCATTAGCCTCTTGATACAAGGTCAATTACATTGGACCTCTTCCATCATGGTTGGGACATAAATTCATCCTCACAAGCATAGCACACATTATCTGAAGTTATCTTTCCCTGCCTAATCTTTCTGCCAGCATTACCAACAACAGATACTTTATCCACAATCATGGCATCCCACACAGCATTTTGTCTGAACAAGAAACTCATTTTACAGCAAAGGTAGTATGGCAATGCATTCATGCCCATGGAATTAGCTGGTCATATCTGGTATTACCACATCTTCCATCACCTGAAATCAGCTGGCCCAATTGAAAGGTGCAATGGCTTACTGAAGATTCAGTTTCAGTGCCAGTTGGAGACATCACCCTGAAAGGCTGATGTTCTCCTTTACAGGATGCTGAATATTTTTGAAATCAGAGACAATTATGGCCTCCCCCATGCCCAAAAATACATACTCCAGGAATAAAGGAGTAAAGTGGGAGTGGCTTCTTTCACCATAATACCTAATAGCTGCTCACAGAATTTGAGCTTTGCCAAATGCTAGGTGTCTGGTCGTCTGGTCGTCCATTCAACCAATCAAAGTGTAATATGCTAATGACATGCTAAGGCCACTCAACCACTGACCACCAGGGGGCAGACAGTCAATCATTCAACCAGTTGCTATGACATGCACTGACCACCAGGGGGCAGATGCTCTCACCAGTATGTTAGCTTGCTGCTGGGTTCCGGCCTATCGGGATTGAGTGAGATGGGCCAGACATGCCCTGGAGCCCTCCTGCTGCCCCTCCCCCAGTTGGCCAACCTGCATCCCTCCCTGGCCCTGATTGTGCACCAGTAGGGTCCCTTGGCCTGGCCTGTGCCCTCTCACAATCCGGGACCCCTCAGGGGATGTAGAAGAGCCAGTTTCAGCCCGATCCCATAGGCCAGGCCAAGGGACCCCACTGGTGCATGAATTCATGCACCAGGCTTCTAGTGTGGATATATTAGTCCCCAACGAGGCAATGCTTCCATCTAGGAACACACCAATGTCAATGGTTTTATTGAATTGAAAGATGAGGTTTACCTCTTGAACATATTGTGCTCCTTACACCACTGAACCCCAGTGGAAAAATTAATCTACTGGCTGGAATAACTGATCCTAATTACCAAAGAGGAATCAAGTTACTGCTATACATTGGAGGTATGGGGGCTATATCTGAAACCCAGGAAATTCTCTGGCATTCCTTTTACTACTTCTATGTCCAATAGTAAAAGTTAATGGGAAAATGACAGCAAAAAAAGGAAAAAAAGTACAGAATGCTTGAGAACTTAGAATCTTAGGAGGGAGGGTTTAGGCCCTTCTATCAGGTAAAGAACCTAGTATATGAGCCTATCACTGAGGGTGAAATGGAAATAATGGAATGGGTCATTGAAGAAGAAAGCCTTAGATAGCAACTATGATCTCACATCCTATTATAGAGATGAGGCCTCTAATAGCTTTGCAGGTTTTCTCTTTCTCTTGTTATATATGTTTATCTGTATATACTAACCACATTTTTTTTCTTTCTCATCATTTTTACTTCATATGCAAGTTGTTGGAAGTTAACTTAACAATTTATTCTTTAGGCAGCAGAATATTCAGTGGGACTGTATAAGAGTTCTTTGGGGTGAGAGGACAAAATGGAGGCAGAATAGTTGGATGTGTCCTGAGCCGTGTCCCAGAGCAGACAGAACAAGCAACTAAATTGAATAACATCCACCTTGAATTGGAGAAGTAGACACAGCTGGTGAGACAATTCACAGCCAGGACAGGCAGAGGACGCCTGGAGAATGGTAAAATTAGGGATCTGGCTGGAGAGAACTGAGAGACCTCCAAGCCCAGAGGGTCAGAAGGAAGCTGCACGGCACCAAGTCCCTGTCTCTTAGGACAGGTGTAGTGCTTGAATGTGGATAGAAGGTCCACAGGACTGCTGGCAGCAGGGAATTCTAGATCTAAGTCCACAGCCATGAGAGACTGAGCCCAGACAGGGCAGCCTGGATGGCTGCCCCAGCAGTGCCATGCCGAGGGGAGAGGGGCTCACAGTGGCGCAGCTCTTTCCCCTCTTTTTAGTCTTTGCTTTTATTTGCTAAACCTAGTTCATAGGACCTTTCAAATACACTCACTGGTGGCTGAGGTGCAGGTGGAGGTGCGGACTTGTGGAGTCCAGGGAGACGCTGGGGAGAGGAAAAGATCAGGGAGAGGTGGCCATGAGCCTGGCGCTGAGTCATGCCTGATGTGAGGGACCTAGGCAGCCATTTTCTCCTGAAGAGATAGTCCCTTCCTGCAGTCTCCAGGCACCAATACAGCCATACTCAGACTACACCCTAAGTGGTACAAAGGATACAAAAAAATCTGAATAGTCCCTGAGAGACCTCAGGGACCAGCCTAAACAGAGGCTGTTCAGTCCCAGCAATAGGAAACTGAGAAGCAGCAGACAGTACAAAAGAGTGGGATCTTAAACCAGCCCTCATGGAGAATTAAAACTCGGTAGAAAGGAAAGACACTTCACTTTTTCATTTTTATTTTATTTTATTATTATTTTATCTTTATTTTCATTTTTTTCTTTATTTGTTTCTTTATTTTCTATTTCTTTTCACATTATTTTTTCATCATTCTAATTTTTTTATCCTATTTTTAATTAATTTTTTTAATTTTTATTATTTTTTTTCTTCTCTTTCTCTTTCTTCTTATCCACTCATCCTCTTTCTACTTCCTCTATACTGAACTGAGGTCCTCCCATATTCATCCAGTTCCTTAACCTTACTTTCTATATATAAGCTCAGCCTCTAAAGTTTCTGCCTCCACTCTCTTTACTGGGTATTTTGGTGTTTGTATGTTTTGGTTTATATGTTTGTTCTCTGGTATTTTCTCCCCATATATATTTTTTCCCTTTTCTTACTTTTTCTTTTCTCTCATACCATTTTTTCTCTCTTTGATATCATTTGTGCTCTCTTTTCTCTCCCTCAATTCTCTTTTCTCTGCTGGTCACTTATATTGGGGTCATCAATGTCGTGAGTACATTCATGTTTTGTTCCCTTTGTGTCGTGTCTTGTCAAGTTGCATTTTGTCCTGTTTGACCAATGTGGTAGAGAGCAAGCCACATAACCAGACACCCAGAGAGGAGACTCCATCCACAAATGGGTCAATAACACTCCAGACCCAACTACAGAGGCAGTAAGAAGGTGGCAGTGAGGGAGAGAGCAAAAGAGTGCGTGGGCCCTGACCGGTTTGGTTCAGTGGATAGAGCGTCAGCCTGCAGACTCTAGGGTCCCAGGTTCGATTCCAGTCAAGGGCATGTACCTTGGTTGCGGGCACATTCCCAGTAGGGGGTGTGCAGGAGGCAGCTGATTAATGTTTCTCTCTCATCGATGTTTGTAACTCTCTATCCCTCTCCCTTCCTGTCTGTAAAAAATCAATAAAATATATTTAAAAAAAAAAAAGAGGAGTGTGTGGACATGTGGGGTGTGTGCGTGTGAGTGAGGCACAGTTAGATTCTGCAGGACCTTCGGGGGAAAGCTGACAAGGCTCTCCTAACCAGGAAGTCTCTGCTACCATTGCAAACAGTCCTGGAGTGGCTGGCTCTTCCACAGAGGCCACACCTTTTTGAAGGATAGAGCTGCTATAACTGGAAGCCTAGCCTCACCTCCACCCAGAGTGCCCTCAGACTCTACCCCACCCCTGCTAGGGACCTGCTGCCCTGGCTGCTGTTCCATGGTCACTGAGACTCCAGCCATCCCAGGCGCAGTCTCCTATGAGTGCCAAAGCATGCTCCCCTCTGGCCGGCCCAATGCTTTAGCCTAGGGCACTGTGACCACGTGAGCAGCAGCCACATGGCAGTCTGCCCCCGTCCAAGGAGCAGCAGCCACATGAATAGCCCGCCCACATCCAAGGAGTGGCAGCCCCGCATATCCTGCCCCCAACCAAGGAGCAGCAGCTGCACACAGCCCACACCCGTCTGAGGAGCAGCAGCCCCGTGAGCAGCCTGTCCCTGTCTGAGAAACAGCAGCCGCACGAGCATCCCGCTCCCGTTTGAGGAGCAGCAGCTGCACAAGCAGCCCACCCTAGTCCGAGGAGCAGCAGCTGCACAAACTGCCTGTCCCCATCTGAGGAGCAGCAGCTGCATGAGCAGCCCACCTCCATATGAGGAGCAGTAGCCTTGCAAGCAACCTGACCCTGTAAGAGGAGCATCAGCCATGCGAGCAGCCCTCCCCCGTCCAAGAAGCAGCAGCTGCACACAGTCTACACCCATCCAAGGGGCAGCAGCCTCATAAGCAGCCTGCCCCCATCAGAGGAGCAGCAGCTGTGCGAGCAGCCTATCCCAGTCTGAGGAGCAGCAGCCGCGCAAGCAGCCTGTCCCCATCTGAGGAGCAGCAGTCATGTGAGAAGCCCGCCCCCATACAAGGAGCAGCAGCTCTGCGAGCAACCTGACCTTGTCCGAGGAGCAGCAGCCACATGAGCAGCTCAACACCATTTGAGGAGCAGCAGCTGCACAAGAAGCCCACACCTGTATGAGAAGGAGCAGCCATGTAGACCAATGGAATAGAACAGAGAACCCAGAAATCAACCCAAACCACTATGCTCAATTAATATTTGACAAAGGAGGCAAGAAAATACAATGAAGTCAAGATAGTCTCTTCAATAAATGGTGTTGGGAAAATTGGACAGATGCAAACAAAAAAATGAAACCAGACCACCAACTTACACCATACACAAAAATAAACTCAAAATGGTAAAGGACTTAAATGTAAGACGGGATACTATAAAAATATTAGAGGCATTCATAGGCAGCAAAATCTCAGACATATGCTGAAGCAATATCTTCACCGATACAGCTCCTAGGGCAGCGGTTTTCAACCTGTGGGTGTGGGTCGCGACCCCTTTGGGGGGTCGAACGACCCTTTCACAGGGGTCGCCTAAGACCATCGGAACACGAATATATAATTACATATTGTTTTTGTGATTAATCACTATGCTTTAATTATGTTCAATTTGCAACAATGAAAATACATCCTGCATATCAGATATTTACATTATGATTCATAAAAGTAGCAAAATTACAGTTATGAAGTAGCAATGAAAATAATTTTATGGTTGGGGGGCACCACAACATGAGGAACTGTATTAAAGGGTCACGGCATTAGGAAGGTTGAGAACCACTGTCCTAGGGCAATGGAAAATAAAGAGAAAATAAACAAATGGGACTACATCAAAATAAAAAGCTTCTGTACAGCAAAGGAAACCATCAACAAAACAACAAGAAAGCCCTCTGCATGGGAGAACATATTTGCCAATGTTATCTCCAATAAGGGTTTAATCTCCAACATTTACAGGGAACTCTAACAACTTAACAAAAGAAAAATAAACAACCCAATCAAAAAACGGGCAATGAACCTAAATAGGTACTTTTCGAAAGAGGACATAAGGAAGGCCAAGAGACATATGAAAACATGCTCAAAGTCACTAATCATCTGAGAGATGCAAATCAAAACAACAACGAGGTACCATTTCACACCTGTCAGAATGGCTATCATCAACAAATCAACAAAAGACAAGTGCTGGAGAGGATGTGGAGAAAAAGGAACACTCGTGCACTGCTGGTGGGAATGCAGACTGGTGTAGCCACTATGGAGAACAGTATGGAGTTTCCTCAAAAAACTAAAAATGGAACTCCCATTTGATCCAGTGACCCCACACCAATCAGAAAGAATATATGCACCCTTATGCTCATAGAGGCACAATTCACCATAGCTAAGATTTGGAAACAGCCTAAGTGCCCATCAGCAGATGAGTGGTTTAAAAAACTGTGGTACATCTACACAATGGAATACTACGCTGCGGTAAAAAAGAAGGAATCCTGGAGAGCATTATGCTAAGTGAAATAAGCCAGTGAGAGAAAGATAAATACCACATGATCTCACTCATTTCTGGAATATAATGAACAACATAAACTGATGAACAAAAATAGATCCAGAGACAGAGAAGCATCAATCAGACTGTCAAACCTCAAAGGGAAGGTAGGGGAGGATAGGGGTAAGGGAGAGAGCAACCAAAGGACTTGTATGCATGCATATAAGCCTAACCAATGGACACAGACACCAGGGGGGTGAGGGCATGAGTGGGGGAGGGGGGTTGTGGAGGAAATGGGGGGATAAGGACACATATGTGATACCTTAATCAATAAAGCAAAATAAATAAAGACCTTAAAAAGAGTTCTTTGTACTATTCTTTTAATGCCTCTGAAGATTTAAAATTTTTCAAAATAAACAAAGAAAATTTGGCTATTAGGTGACTGTATCATATGGAAGAAATAAATATGGGAAGGCACTGATCTGCTTGAGGATATACCAAAAGATCCCACTGGAACAGAAGAACTAGGGAACTAGAAATAGTTTCTCAATTTGTTTCTATAAGAAAATTTTACAGAGGAAGGAATACAGAATATCTTGGTTGGAGTGGGGGGAACCAGTATTTCAGGAAGTAAGGCAGCAGAACTAACTTATTAAAAACATGACTTTCTGATGAATGACAGGTCATTCCATTCTCTTCCTGCTCTGAGGGAAGATTTCCTCCTCCAGAGATTGGTGTCAGAAGTCTGAAATGCCTCTTATGGGTTAAAATCAAGGCATTGGCAGAAGTGCGTTCCTTCTGGAGGCTCTAGGGTAGAATCTATTTCCTTACTTTTTCCAGCTTCTAGAACAGTGATGGCAAACCTTTTGAGCTCGGCATGTCAAAATTTTGAAAAATCCTAACTTAACTCTGGTGCCGTGTCACATATAGAAACATTCATAATTTTTTTTAATATTTGCAACCATAGTAAAAAAAAAAGATTTATATTTTTGACATTTATTTTATATATTTAAATGCCATTTAACAAAGAAAAATCAACCAAAAATATGTATAAAATGAACAAAAACAGAAAAACAATGTACATTTAGGAAAAATAATAATAAAAACAATGATAATCAAATGGTACAAAAACTAGAAATTAGTGACTTTTTTGGTGCTGAAGTTTGTCTGCTAATTCTTCGATTGCAGGTTCATACTTGGTGCACTTCAAGGCCAAGCAAGCGCCACTAACTTCATCTGTTAGCTGGTTTCTTTTGTTCATTTTAATATTATTTAATGCTGAGAAAAAAGTCTCACAAAAATATGTTGATGAAAAAATTGTTAGCAAAGCCATCGCTAGACTTTTTATGTCGCTAAAAGTGTCAGGTATTCTGTCCAAGCACTCAAAATTTCTTGTTCGTAGTTGCACTCTTCTTCATTATTCAAACGATTTCGTTCCAGATTTTCAAGTTTTGACCTTAAGTCGACAAGCACATGAGTCCAAATGCTACCTTGAAAATCTGCAAGTTGCATCTCTAAATCGTCAATTTGCATCCATTGGAAATCCTTTAATTCCAAAGTACTGTAAACAACTACATCCGGATACTTAATTATTTTAATAGTCTGTTCTAGGCTTCTAAATTGGTTGAATCTTTTGTTGAACTGTTCAAATAACTATCCTAAATTATGCGGGCGAAAAGCTATTCACCAGAGGACAAAAAGTAATTTTAAGAAAATTACTTAAAAGTTTTAGTTTCAAAATCTCGCTTGAAAATTTTAAGTTTACTTTCAAAAGATTTGATGTATCCAAACATAACGTCAATACTTTTGCCAAAACCTTTTAATTTTAAGTTCAGTTCATTCATATGAACAGAGAGATCTATAAAAAAACATCAAATTGCTGACCCACTTATGATCATTGATCTGAGGAAAGTTTGCCAGATCCTTATTCTCAATAAATATTGTAATTTCTTCAAAGCACTCCACAAATCGCTCAAGTACTTTACCCCGACTCAGCCATCTCACATTATTGAACATCAGTAGTCCACTGCAGCTTGAATCAACTTCCTGTAAAAGTGCTGAAAATTCTCGCTTGTGAAGGGGTCGAGAAGCTATAAAATTCACAATTTTTGTTACAACTGACATTAAATCATTCAATTCTGAGAATCCCAATTTGGCACACAACACCTCCTGATGGATAATGCAATGAAAAGGTACAAGTGGATGTCTAACAGCTTCCATAAACAATTTCAGGAATCCCACATTTTTTCCCACCATATTTGGTGCCCCATCTGTCGTGACTGACACAATTTTAGAGATATCAATGTTTAGGTCACTGAATGTTTTTATAACAACCTTACATATTTCATTTCCTGATGTACTTATTGGCACTGATTCTAACTTTATCAACTCTTCTCTCATTGTGAGACCACCAGAGTATCTAGCAATAATGGCCAACCGAGCATTTGATGTGACATCAGTAGTTTCATCAAGAGAAATAAAAAAATATTTACAACTATTTAAGTCTTTTTTAAATTGATGTTGTATGTTTTTGTTAAGATCTATTATTCTGTCTTTGATAGTATTTCTACTGAGTGGTAACTCAGAAATTCTTTAATAATATCATCTTTATTTTTCATATTGTGAAATAGAGCTGGTGCACATCTTAGAATTGTTTCTTTAATAAATTCTCCGTCACTGAGGGCTTTTCCATGCTGAGCTATGGAGTGAGCAATACAGTAACTTGCTGATGTTAAATTTGTAGAGCATCTTACAAATTTAATGATGGAATTTGATTGACTTTTATAGAGGTGTAGCTGCCTAGAAATGTATTCCTTCCTTTCATCGATACTTTTTACAAGAGCTGACAATGATTAGTCTCAAAATGTCTCTTTAATTCCACATTCTGCTTACTACCGTCTCATTACACAGTATGCACAATGACCTGTTGTTTCTGTCGACAATCCCGTACATCTCGGTCCATATGTCTTGAAAGGGTCAGCTTCTGCTACTTCCACTTTCTTTATCATTCAATCTTGCTTTTTTTTTTTTTTTTGATTCTCCATTATGAGGCTGCAAAAATAAATAAATATAAATCACGGCATTTTTTATAAAAGGTTGATAGGTTTCTTACCTATTAACTTTTTTCAGTGTTGATGCACTGACTCCTGGTGCAAAACAATTCAAAGATAGTATGTATAACCAACAAATATATGGTGCTGTAATCAATTATCCGACACACAGAATGTCTCGTTGAACACTGTTGCACTGTATATCTTTTTCTTCTAACCCTCCCACTCCTGTCTCCTAATGAACATGGCAATCAAGTGCGTCCATTTGCCGAATGCATGCGAACGCACGGTAAGCTTACCAGAGGCACATGTTGACAATAACGAGGCCATTTCCAGAAGTGGGCATTTTGATGTCATGAGTAAAGATTAATCTCTTTATAGTGCAATTCTTAACCTTTTTATATTAATGTCAATATTGGAACAATGTATCTTGGATGTTTTCACTATGTATCTTTGCTACGAAACACCGATGTACATGTTTACATCCGGTTTTAGAATTGCATTATTGATCATGAGTAACGTGAGTAATATTATCCTCGAGTGATGCCCAACTCTGGCCGTTGCGAGAGACAAATATTTGAATTATGCAATATTTTGTCTCTGTCGATGAGTTCGCATGTCACCACCTCGCGCTACCCAGACCTGTAGGTTCGCCATCACTGTTCTAGAAGCTACTTGTATTCCTTGGCTCATGGCATCTTATTCCATCTTTAAAGCCCAACCTCTCTGCCTCTGATGCTCCTACCTTTCTCTTATAAGGACCTTTGTGATTACATTAGGCCATTCAGATATTCCAGGATAATCTTCTCATCTCTAATGTGCCTTAATTTAATGCGTGCTTCTGCAAAGTCTCTTTCTGACATGTAAAATGACATAGTCATTTACAGGTTCTTGGGATTAGGACTTGGACATCTTGAAGTGTTCTATTTACCACATTATTATTCTATCTACCACATTATTCTATCTACCACATTATCTTATTGGCATCATTTAATATATATATTTCTTTTTCTCCTTTAATTTGTTCATACAATGCATTTTGTCACTGGATTGCTTACGGTTCTTCCAATTTTATGAAATATTTTGATGAAATTCATTCTACAAATTTTAAACTACATTGTTGAAATCAGCCTCTTATTTGGAATTTTTGCATCAATAACTAATTACAAATGTTAAAGTTATTAAACAAAGACACGATTAGATTTAGGTAGCTATACTGCCTTCAGTCCCTACATAAACAAACAAAAAACTAATCCAGGGTGAATGACTCTATTTGGAGAAAATAAAATTTAAAAACAACCAATCACAAACATCCAATTTAGCTTTCCAAAATAAGGCGAATGCTTAAGCTGTACCAACCAAATAATTTCCTTGTTTTGCTTCTGGGTCTTCTCTATAAAAATCTCTTCACTAGCTCCTGTTGGTGGAGCACTCTATCTGATTCAAATCTATGCTCACATAAACTCTTGAAAATTATAACATGCTTCAGTTTATCTTTTAATACAAGATGGGTAATACTTTTCTTTTAGCCTGTCTTTATCAGATTTTATATTAGTTAGACAAAATTAATTATTAGAGGACATTCCATCATTTTCTAAGATCTGAATAAATTGCATAATCATTATGAGTTCAAAAATTAGCTAAAACTCAGCTATAATCATCTGGATACTTTTCATTAGTACATATTTTAAGACATTTAAGCTGAAACCGGTTTGGCTCAGTGGATAGAGCGTTGGCCTGTGGACTGAAAGGTCCCAGGTTCAATTCCGGTCAAGGGCATGTACCTGGGTTGCGGGCACATCCCCAATAGGAGATGTGCAGGAGGCAGCTGATCGATGTTTCTCTCTCATCGATGTTTCTAACTCTCTATCTCTCTCCCTTCCTCTCTGTAAAAAATCAATAACATATATTTAAAAAAAAGACATTTAAGTTTTATTATGGTTATTGTTTCATTCAGGTTTTCTACTTCTTAGTAAAATTAATAACTTAAATTTTACTAGAAAATCTACAATTACCTCTACTGTGGTTATAGAGTTGCACATAATACCCAACAGCCTCAACTTTCTGTGAAATGCTGTGTGGTTTAACCTTTCTAATGTTTTTGTTTTGATTTAATTTTTTGTTTTGCTATTGTTTATCAATATTTCGTTTAATTGATCTCTTAGAACCAAATTGTGAATTTTAAAAATCTGGTCCACTTTTTTGTTTTCTAGTACATCGGTTTCAGGTATATACTTACTCATTTTATATTTAACTAAATTTAATAAGCAATGTTTCATAAGAAGGACATGATAATGCCCCAAATAGGAGCATACTCTTAAAGTAAAAAGAATAAGTGTCACAATTACACGTCCTAGAAATAAACTGTTAACAAATGTTAGTGTAACTTTCCAGAGAGCTTATTAAGTGCCTTTCTATATGTATTTATGTATTTATAAAACATAAAAATAGTAGTTTTGTATTGGTACTCAGGGTTGTCCTCCCAGTCCCTTCTCAGATTCCTTCACCCAGAGCTCAAGCCTGCCTGCCTTCAGTCTGGGCACATCCCCAAATTCCAAGGCCCGAACTACACTTCGCGGATGCCTCCAGGGTGTACCCAGCCACTATCCAGCCGCTCAAATTGTGCTGAAAAGCCTGGGCTGCAGTGTTATGGCGTTCCGGACTAAGGACTACACTTCCCAGCAGCGCCCAGGTACAGGGAAAAAATTCTCAGCTGAAAATTGAGCACCCAGCGCAACCAGTATTGTGGGTCTCCGAGGGCTGAACCGCCCAGGTCCGGACGACTCCTAGTTTGTGACGTGGTGGAGAGTAGTCCTTTGCTGGCCCTGCTCTCAGAGCCCTGCTCCTTGTGGAGAGAACTCTGGACAGTCGGTTTCCCGGCTTTTAACTACAGTTTTTAGAGATCTCTGGGCATCTCCAAGTTTGGGGCGAAGACTGTTGGAGACGGTTTAACTTCTGGGTCATCCTGGTGGAGGACCGCTCCGCCCTTTCCCAAGCTGTGGGCGACATATCTGAGAAGCCTTGAGGGTCCACCACCTGTTCTTAATCCTCAGCAGCCACCTCGCGCTACCCAGACCTGTCGGGTCGCCCAGATCCTCGGAGGATGCTCAGGTGTACTGGGTGATCAGCACTGAGCTTCACTAAGGCTTGGGCTGCGAGTCGGCGGAGAAGGCTGAGTCGGCGGAGAAGCCTGAGCCGGCCGGACCCTCGCTGGATTTCCCTCTGGTGGACTACATTTCCCTACGGCTCCGCGGCGTATCCATTTACAGCCAGAGTTGGCTGGCCTGTGGTAAGTTTGAGGAAGCGCGTCACAAACTAGTTCACTGGTTAGTGGCGGATTCGCTCAGACCGGAGTACAAGGCACCCGGGTAAGTGGACATGAAGCACCCCCGGGCGGGGCTGGGTGTCTCTGGGGCGTGTCCGGGCTGCATGCCCTCGCTGGTAAAAGAAAGGACGTCCGGGAGACCTGGGGCGCCGTGGCCGCGTGTCCTCCCGCCGGATGGGGAGGTAGCGGTCGCGCGTGCACGGGGTGGACGTGGTTTCAGCTGGAGGTGCCAGGAGGTCGGGTGTTGCCTCGGCGGCAAGGACGTGCGACCCTTTCCCTACCTGTATCGTGAGCCGACTCCCGGCGCAGGGCTAGCAGTGCCTGTGGTAACACGCGGAGTGCACTATCTGAGCGGAGCTCTCTGTGGCCCTGGTGTGAGAATCCCATGTGGCCACGACTCCGTCTCTGCCTTTGGGTCTAGAACTGGGAAAGGCGCCCTCTTTGTCCATTCTTGGTCAACGCTGGGAGTGTCCGGCGGTGGATGGGTTCTGGGCGTCTACCCCAGACCCCGCCTGCATTTCCAGCCTTTGTATCTCCAATTACACTCTCCAGCCCTGCCGCTGCTGACAAACCGCCGCCATTTGCTCTCCAGCCCGGTGAATAGCTTTCGCCCGGAGGTTGTTTCTGCTGTCCAGCCGGTTTGTAGAGCTTGGGCCTGGGAGCTCCTCCTACTTGTACTTTTTGTTCTTTCACCCTGGTCGCCAGGGATCTCGCCACATAGAGGTGCCCCCAGCCTAGAGGTGTGGGTACTCTGGCAGATGGATCCACTTACCCTGTGTCTTGGAGCTACAGATCTGGGCTCAGGATAATCTACGGGGCTTGGAAGAACCCCAAGTCAGGCTTTATGGAGGAAGGCAGCCACAGTCTAGGATTCTCTCCCAGGACTCCCATCTGGACCCCTAAGGCCACTGTGCTTCTGTGATATGATGGAGAGGATGGTGGAAGTTGCAGGCTTCTTTGGCTTTGGACCTCTTAGTGCCTGGGGTGGGGCAGGGATTTGTTTTAACTGGGCCTCCTTCCAGAACCTGGGAGAGCCTGTTGTCTCCTAGTTTTCTAATCTCTTTCCACCTTTTTTCTTCTCTTAGAATCCAGAACAGGAGGAAAGAAGAGCCGCTGTTCATCAAAAGCCATGGCAGAGGCAAGTTGTATGTGGCACTTTCTTCTTGGAAAGGGTTTCTTGGTTTTCAGAACACCATAATATTTCAGGATTCTATCTAAGAGATTTACTCTAGTGATTTAGAGAAAAGGGAAGAGAGAAGGAAACCACATTTATGGAGAATTTTCCTGAACCAGACAGAAGCCTAAACCAGAGCTTTGTTCTAGAATTTTCACTTCCCTGGATTTTGTTCATTCCCATAGTCCAGAGGTGGGGAATCTTGTTTCTGCCAAGGGCCATATGGATATTTATAGCATCTTTTACAGGCCATACAAAATTACCAGTTTAGAAATTAGCCTGCTATATTTGGTCAAACA
Source organism: Myotis myotis (assembly GCF_014108235.1). Lineage (NCBI taxonomy): Eukaryota > Metazoa > Chordata > Mammalia > Chiroptera > Vespertilionidae > Myotis > Myotis myotis. Next base: position 9,204,983 of record NW_023416323.1, read on the forward strand.
TTTAATTAATTCACCCCTAATGCCTTGGCAGAGCCACACCAAATGATTTCATGGGCCTTATATGGCCAGGGGCCCAACATTCCCCACCCCTGCAACAGTCCAAATGTGCCTCAGTGATTTGGCAGGGAAGTTGACCAACAGAATAAGGTTACTCACTGCCATCTCCCTAATTTCTTTGTTGTCCCTTCCAGTGTCTCATGCACTAGCCTATTTGTTCCCAAAATTTATTTATTTATTTTTAATCCTCACCAAGGATATTTTCTCCATTGATTTTTAGGCAGAGTGAAAGGAAGGGAGGAAGGGGAGATAAAGAGACAGACAGATATCAACCCACTGTCTTGGCTTAAACCCTGACTGGGATGGGGGATCGAACTAGCAACTGAGGTACATGCCCTTGACCAGGAATGGAACTCGCAACACTTTGGTCTGATGCTCTAACCACTGAGAAAAACTGTCCAGGACTGCTTCCAAATTTGTAATAGCCTGGGATGCCTGCCTGCACTTTTCATTCTAGACATTTTTTTCCCAAGATAGAAATAACCTAATTGTTCTCTTTCTAATGACTGAGATAATATAGGATTCTTGCAAATATTTCAAAACTTATTAAGACAAGTTTGTCATCCATGGTCCCACCATTTAGTGATAGTCACTGTTAATATTTTCAAAATATATTTTTATTGATTTCAAAGAGAAAGGGAGAGTGAGAACACCAATGATGAGAGAGAATCATTGATTGGCTGCCTCCTGCGTGCCCCACACTGGAATTGAGCCTGCAACCTAGGCTTGTGCCCTGACTGGGAATTGAACCATGACCTCCTGGTTCATAGGTTGACACTCAACAACTGAGTCACACCAGCTGGGTTCAAATTATCCTTATTATTTTTAGTCCTCACCAGAGAATATTTTTTCCTTTTTTTTTTTTCTTGTGGGTTTTTTGTTTTTTTTAGAGAGAGAGTGGAAAGGAGGCAGGAGGTGGAAAGAAAGAAAGAAACATTGACTGACTACTACCCGCCAGGGCCCTGACCTGGAATGGAACCTGAAACCTTTCGGTGTGCCCACCTATGCTCTAACAACTGAGCCACACTGGCCAGGGCTATTTTCAAATTATTTTGTCTGCACATATGTTTAGGTATGTAAATTTGTTTTCAGAATGGGATCATGTTACTGCTAGAAGCAACTAACTTATTGTGTTTTCTTTAAGCCACTTTTAGTTTGAAATTCTTCACATGTGTTATCTTGTTGAATCCACATAACAACCCATAAGACAGGTCTGACTATATTTCATTAATTCTATGATGCACTTTATTTTCACATTGTGATAGGTTTTACAATTTTTGGCAAGTCATAGTTTCATTGATGGCATTTTTTTTTCCTGATGTATAAATCAATATCATCTCAGAATTGATGAAATATGCTAATATTTTAAGTTGAGAAATGAGGAAATAGATTCTGTTAAGTCACTTGTTCCAAAATTACATATTAAATGATATAACTGGGATTTCTAAATTGTCTACTCATTACCTTTCCCACTTGTTAGAGTATTATCTTTCTTGGTTTATTTTAAATAAGTTTATATGTCAAGCATATTTCACTTTATGACTTATAAGTTGTTTTAGAAATGTTTTTTCATAGTCGATCTATTTTTTGTTTGTGTTTCAAATTCAGAGTTTTTAAAAAATGTTTTCTTCCCTTTATGTTATGCCAAAAGTTCTTCCCTACTATAAAAATAGAAAAGTTATTCTTATTTCCCTAAAGTACATTTTTTTTTTGTTTATACATTTTAATGTTTAAAGTATCTGGTGTGAGATATGATCAAAAAATGTGGGCTGTCACATTCCTAATTTAGGGTGTTTAGGCTTTTTTCTATGATTAAACTATTTTAAAGAATGGCATACTATTTGTAGTATGTTCAGGTGTATTTTTTTTCCCCTAGATGTGTCTGAGTGTGGCTCTTCATTAATGTTGGCCAGTCAGTTCTCAAGAATTCCTTTCTCTCTAAAGACTAAGAAATAATATTTGTTTTCTAGATACATCTGTTTCTTCCTTTCTCTTTGACTTTTCTTCTGTCTTCTGTGAGAACTTGCTGAATTTATCTTCCCATTGCCATCCTGGCTAGAACTTTCCTATGATTCTTAGAAAAGAACTACATCCTCCCCATTCATTCTCAGTACATTTTGGTAAGGAAGGAACTCCAGCTCCCCTTGACCTTCAACCTTTGATTGTCCATTTCTCCCTCTTTCCTTCTTCCCTCAGAGTGGTTATTGTTCTTTTTCTGTATTAATGTGAGGCTATCTACACTAATAAAGAGAAACATGCAAATTGGTGTCACTCTGCTACACCCCAAAGCTACGCCCACCAGCCAATCAGGAGCATGTATGCAAATTAACCCAACCAAGATGGCGGCGGCCATGGAGCTGGAGCGAGCAGGAGGCTTGGGTTGCTTCCAGCGATGGAGGAAGCCAAGCTTCCTGCCCACCCTGGCCAGCCCTGGCCTCTGCTCAAGGCTACAAAGTTTCAATTATAGTGGGTTGCCGGGGGCCGTGGCCAGCCTGCAAACAGCCAGCAGCCCCTCACCCAGGCTGGCCAGGTACCCCAGTGGGGATCCTCACCCTAAAGGGGCTGTGGCCAGCCTGAAAACAGCCCTCAGCCCCTCACCCAGGCTGGCCACACCCTCATGGGGTGAGGGTCCCCACTGGGGGGCTTGGCCAGCCTGCAAACAGCCATCAGCCTCTCACCCAGGCTGGCCAGGCACCCCAGTGGGACCTCCCACCCATCAACCCCTCACCCAGGCTTGCCAGGCACCCCAGTGGGGACCCCCACTCTGAAGGGGGAGTGGCCAGCCTGCAAACAGCCCTCAGCCCCTCACCCAGGCTGACCACACCCTCATGGGGTGAGGGTCCCCGCTGGGGGGCTTAGCCAGCCGCAAACAGCCATCAGCCCCTTACCCAGACTGGCTAGGCACCCCAGTGGGACCCCCCACCCTGAAGGGGGTGTGGCCAGATTGAAAACAGCCCTCAGCCCCTCACACAGGCTGGCCAGACCCCCTAGCGGGGACCCTCACCCCATGGGGGTGTGGCTGGCCTGAAAACCACTACAAGCCCCTTGCCCAGGCCACCCCATGCCCCAAGGAAACCCCCACCCTGATCCGGGACACCCTTCAGGGAAAACCAGCCAGTGCCCACCCATGCACCAGGCCTCTATCTATACTAATAAAAAGGTAATATGCTAATTAGACTGGAAGACCTTCCAGGAGACCTTCCAGATGTTCTGGACAAATCTGTGGTGGTGGGACTGAGGTAGAGGAGGGCAGTTGTGGGTGATCAGGCTGGTGGGGGGCGGGGCTGTTGGGGGTAAGCAGACCACCAGGGGGGCCAGTTGGGGGCAAACAGGCTATCAGTGGGGGTCAGTTGGAGGTGATCAGGACAGCGGGGGGCAGTTTTGAGTGAGCAGGCCAGCAGGGGGCAGTTAGGGGCAAGCAGGCCAGTAGGGAATGAAGGTAGGGGCGAGCATGCCAGCAGGGGGGCAGTTGGGGTGAGCAGGCTGGCAGGGGAGGCAGTTGGGGGTGAGCAGGCTGACAGGAAGAGTGGTTAGGGGCAATCAGGCAGGCAGGAAGGCAGGTGAGTGGTTAGGAGCTAGCAGTCCCGGATTGCAAGAGGGATGTCCCACTGCCGGTTTAGGCCTGATCCCTGTAAACTGGCAGTAGGACATCCTTCGAGGGGTCCCAGATTGGAGAGGGTGCAGGCTGGGCTGAGTAACACCCCCTCCCCCATGCATGAATTTCGTGCACCAGGCCACTAGTCCTATATAACAAAAGCCCAGCAACTGAAACTGCAGAACTACCAGAGACCAGAACAACCACGGCCCCTCGCCCTGGCTGGCCCCGCCCCTCAGCAGGGACCACCCCATCCTGATCGAGGGCGTGGCCGGCCTGCAAACTACCTGCAGTCCCTCGTCCCAGCCAGCCCCGCCCCCAAGTGGGGACCCCACACCCCAATCCGGGACCGCCATCAGGGCAGGCCGGCTGGCCCCCACCCGTGCATTGGGCCTCTATCCTATATAATAAAAGGGTAATAAGCAAATTGACCCTATTGGTGGAACTACCAGAACGACCGCTCAACCAATCACTATGAGGTGCACTGACCACCTCTTGGTCCATCAGGCTCCGATCGCCTGATGGTGAATGGGGAACTGGGGGTGGGTGGCAGGGGATGTGGGTGGTGCCAGGCCAAGGCCCCTGCCCCGCCAGTTGCCCCACACACAGAGGGTGACCCACGGCGGGGGTGGGGCCAGCTAGCAAGCGGGAATGGCCAACCTCTCAGTCCCTTCCCGTAACCAGCAGGCTCTGATCACCCAATGGTGAATGGGAAACCGGGGGTAGGTGGCGGCAGGGGGCGGGGCCGGCTGTGAGCAGCTGGGGAAGATGGCCCTGATCGCAGGCCAGGCCTAGGGACCGTACCTGTGCATGAATTTCTGTTATAAAAACAGCAGGCCTCTAGTACTGTTATAAAAGGGTAGAGTCTTACCCCATTTCTACTACTGATTAGTTATGTGACCATGAGCTTCCCCATAACTTCCTCTGGATAATGGTATGCTACAAGGTTTGGGGAATATGATGGTAATGGACATTCACCTCAATGTGCACTTAAATTGGCAACCTGGAGATTCCCTAACTCCTACCTCCACCTCCAGATCTTCCCAACATTCAATAGGTACCAAATGTCATCACTCTATCTCCTTTGTGCCCTACAACCTCCCTCCATTGTCTGTGTGCCAGATCAGACCTTTGTGGAAGTGGATAGTGCATTGACCTTATATTGGCTTTGCTTTTACTTCTCACCAGTAAAATAGTCTAGTCACATGACTTCTTTTATTCAGTGAATCCCTATAACTTTCAGGATAATGTGCCAACTATTTCACATTCATTGTATACTAGAGGCCCGGTGCACAAAATTTGTGCATGGCAGGGGGAGGTGTCCCTCAACTTGGCCTGCACCCTCTCCAATCTGGGACCCCTCGGGGGATGTCCGACTGCTGGTTTAGGCCCGATCCCTGTGGGATTGAGCCTAAATCAGCAGTCGGACATCCCTCTCACAATCCGGAACTGCTGGCTCCTAACCGCTTGCCTGCCTGATGGCCCCTAACCACTTCTGCCTGCCAGCCTGATCACTCCCTAAGCGCTCCCATGCCCAATTGATGCCTAACTACTCCCCTGCTGGCCTGATCGCCCCCAACTGCTCTCCCTGTTGGCCGGTTTGCCCCCAACTGCCCTCCCCTGCTGGCCTGATCACCCACAACTGCCCTCCCTTGCCAGGGCCTGGTTGCCCCCAACTTCCCTCCCCTGCTAGAGCCTGATGGTCCCTAACTGCCCTCCCCTGCCAGAGCTTGATGGCCCCCAACTGCCCTTCCCTGCTGGCTACATCACCCACAGCTGCCCTTCCCTGCCAGCCTGATTGCCCACAACTGCCCTCCCCTGCCGCAACCCACCTCCTCCACCAGGACCCAGCCTCCTCCAGGCCACACAGATCCAAGGGACCCCCAGGCCTCACTGTGTGGACTGATCACCAGGTCCCACCTCTGCTGTGCATGCAGCCATCTTGTGGCAGCCAACTTGTGACAACATCGTGCAAGAGCATCACGCAAGGATGTCACACAAGGGCGTGATGCCACCTATGTTTTTATTATACAGGATTGCTTTGCATATTTATTTGTATTTATTATATATTAGAGGCCCAGTGCATGAATTTGTGCACAGGTGGAGACCCTCAGCCTGGCTGGTGATTGGGTCTGGCAACTGGGGAAGGGACCACGGGAGATTGGCTTTGGTATTGCACTGACCACCAGGGGGCAGCTCCTTGTTGAGTGCCTTCCCCCTTGTGGTCAGTGCCTGTCAGCGACCAGTCATTCAGTTGCTTAGGTTCTTATATGTATAGACTAGAGGCCCGGTGCACGAATTCGTGCATAGGTGGGGTCCATAGGCCTGACCGGTGATTAGGGCTGATCAGGGCCAGGCCGATTGGGGCCTGCTGGCCAGTGGGGAAGGACAGGGAGCAGGAGGTTGGCCGCCAGCTCTAAAGAGGGAGCCGGCCCTTGGCCCCCCTGGGAAAGGGGCTGCGTCTGCCATCACCCATTCCCGGTTACCTGTCCCAGCCCGGGCCCTGAAGGCAGAAGAGGCCCGGGGCAGAAGAGGAAATGACGGTCACCAGGCACAGAAGGAACAGACGCTGGAAACCGAAGCTGACACCAGCACCCCACCACTGCGCAGTTCCCCACCTAGCCCCCCTCTCCTTCCCTTGCCGCAGCACCGCCACTGCAGCAGGCGGCCGGCTGGGGTGAGGGATGGGGCACAGGAGGTTGGCTGTTGGCCCTGAGGAGGGAGCTAGCCCTTGCCCCCCCCCCCCCGGGAAAGAGGCCACGTCCACTGCCACGCACCCCTGGCTCCCCATCCCAGCCCAGGGCCAAAGGCCCCAGCGGGGTTGGGAGAGGAGGCTACAGTCACTGGGCCAGGCGCAGAAGGAATGGACGCTGGACGCCAACCCTACCGGCTGGCCACGGGAGGTTGGCTGTGGAAGTGCACTAACTACCAGGGGGCAGCTCCTGCATTAAGCGTCTGCCCCCTGGTTGTCAGTGCGCATCATAGTGACTGGTTGACTGGTTGTTCTGTTCATTTGATTGTAATGGTTGCTTAGGCTTTTATATATATAGATGTACACTAAAAAGCACAGTCAATGTTTACTAGAGCACCAATCCTAGTATTGGAATAAAGTGGTGAATGAGAGTATTTTTATTCCTGCCAGGGATGACCTGTCATCTAAGACCTATCTATCCTGGCCCCTTTAGATTTCTCCAGCATCACTTCTAGACAGATTCCTTTCCCAGAATCTCTCACCAGTTACCCCAGTTAATTTCCTGCTTCTCAGACACACAGGATGCAATTAGTCTGCCTCTCTACCTTCAGCTTACTCTGTTTACTGTACTTTGGAATGCTGTTGAAAGTGTTTTTGTTTATTGGGATCCTATTCCTTTTCTGGACCCCAATTAATCATCTGCATGCTACATGAAACTTTTACATACCCTTAACCTAATTAAGTCACTCATTTCCCATAGCAAGATTCTTCTCTTTGTAATAGGAGCTAATTTAACCTGCTTAAAAACCCTTCACCTGTGAAAGTAAATCTAACCATCTAAGGCTGTGATCCTTCTTTTCAGCCTCATCTCTCTCTGCTCCCTCTCTCACTTGCCTCTAGTAGTTTCCAGAATACACAGTGCTATCTCTTGTCTTTGTTGCACAAGAAATACAAGAGAGGTGCTTATACCATACCACCATTATCTCTGGGTTCTATGAAACCTGCTTGAGTTTCCTAATTATCCTCAGTGACTCTGATCACATTCCCTTATTCTGCATCTGTCGTAGTTCTTATCACACTGTATTGTAACTGTTTTTTAAAACTGCTTTTATTTAATACTAGAGTCCCAGTGCACAAAATTCATGCACTTGGGGGGTCCCTCAGCCCAGCCTGTGCCCTCTCGCAGTCCAGGAGCCCTCGGGAGATGTCTAACTGATAGCAGTTTCCGTGGAGGTGGGAGAGGCTCGCCAGCCATCAGTCTGGCTTCTGGCTGAACGGTGCTCCCCCTGTGGGAGCGCACTGACCACCAGTGGGCAGCTCCTGCATCGAGCATCTGCCCCCTGGTGGTCAGTGCGCATCATAGCAATTGGTTGTTCCATCATCTGGCCAAAACCATCTCTTTGACATCCCCTGAGGGGTCTGGGATTGTGAGAGGGCACAGGCCAGGCCGAGGGACCCCACCGGTGCACGATCCAGGCCGAGGAGGGACACAGGAGGTTGGCCAGCTGGGGAGGGACCACAGGAGGGCTCCAGTGTGTGTCTGGCCCATATCTCTGAGTCCTGATCGGCTGGACCCCAGCAGCAAGCTAACCTACTGGTCGGAATGTCTGCCCCGTGGTGGTCAGTGCACGTCATAGCGACTGGTCAGCCAATCAACTGTCTGCTCCCTGGTGGTCAGTGCACACCATAGCAAGCAGTTGAGAGGCCTTAGCATATCATTAGCATATTATGCTTTGATTGGTTGAACAGCTGACTGGACTGGACACTTAGCATATTGGGTTTTTATTATATAGGACTAGAGATCTGGTGCACAAAATTCACGCATGGGGCGGGGGGTGCTGTCCCTCAGCCTAGCCTACACCCTCTCCAATCCGGGACATCCCTCTCGCAATCCAGGACTGCTGGCTCCTAACTGCTCACCTGCCTGCTGATCACCCCTAACCGCTTCTGCCTGCTGGCCAGATGCCCCTAACTGCTCCCCTGCCAACCTGATTGCCCCCAAACTGTTCCCCTGCTGGCCTTATTGCCTCTGAACTGCTCCCCTGCCGGCCTGATTGCCCCCTAACTGCTCTCCCCTTCCAGCCTAATTGCCCCCTAACTGCCCTCCCCTGCCGGCCTGATCGCCACTAACTGCCTCTGCCTTGGTCCCTGCCACTGTGGCTGGTTGGAAGGACGTCTGGAAGATATCTGTTCTAATTAGTATGTTACCCTTTTATTAGTATAGATTGAATGGTAGAAAATGTATAAGGTATGATGAATGACTGAGCACCCATTTTAAGAAGTAGAATGTTAATTATTGTTCAAAACAAAAATAAAACAAAATCCAGTGCCTTTCTCCACCCCTCAGAGGTAACTTCTGAGTTTCATTTTTTCATTCCCTTGATTTTGTTTATAGTCTTAACTATATGTGTTTATTTCATTTAAAATTTGATGTAAATAAAATCATACTGTTTGAAATCTTCTGCAACTTTATTACTTGTCTCTCAGTATACATTGAGGAAATGCATTCACATTGTGAATTTATTCTACTATATAGCCATTTATTGTATAAATATACTTTTTTTCTTTTATATTCATGTGGACATTCTTGGACTTGTTTCTTGGTATCATATGTAAGGATTTTCTCTAGGTATATTACTAGAAATAGAGTTATTGGGTCATAGGGTATATGCATTTTCAACCTTCCTGACACTGCCCAGTTGCTTTCCAATGTTTATACCCATTTACAAATCCTGTTACTTCATATCCTTATTAACACTTAGTATTGTCAGACTTTTACATTTTCAGCTAGTTGGTGGGTATGAATTGATATATTATTCTGATTTTAAATTTGCATATTTTTGGTACTAAATGAGGTTGAGCCCTGTTTCATGCTTTTGTCACGATTGAAGGGGTTCTTGCCTCTATTCAATAGAAGTCAAGAGAGGAGGCGAAACAGGTTCAGAAGAAGTGGTTTACTGAAAACAAGATGGAGGGAAAAGAGCCAGGGAGGATGCTTGATGCATCAAGAGGAAGCACACTAATGAAGAATATGGCTCCACAAACTGCACCTGCATGAAGAATCCAGCCTTATATAAGCCAGACCCTGCAAAATGAGTACCTAAGCATTTGTTGGAGAACGGAGGGATGCAGGACAGCAGCCTTTGGAAAAGTGATTAGGATTTAATTTTCTGGCATATTAATGAGCTTGAGTTTTGAAGATATGATTAAGTCACTAAGTTATATTTAAATTCAATTTCAGAAATAGAAGTTTTATAAGACATTTTTTAATGATTCCAACTTTTAAAAAATTTATTGGGAGAATGGGAAGGATATGATCACAAGTCTTATGTGCTGAAGATAGATTGTGCTGTGTACTTCAGTGTACGGTTTTACTTAGTTGGGAAACACCAATTATCTGGCCTTTGTTTATTCCCAGACCTGAGTGGCTAATGGAAGAGGTAATGCCAAGAGGTAACATTTATAGTTGCAGGCATGTTTAATAATGATATATGCACCAAGAATAATGTGTGCTCTGATCACTCTTGTTCCCACACTGACCCATCCATACTGAAGGGTCAAGCATAGCGTATTTTCCCAAGCAATTTCCTTACTGAATTGCTTTCTCCATTTTCTTTTATTCTATTATAAATATTTTGACCATTAATTTCCCAAATAGTATATTTATCTCTGGTTTCAGGGCTTGAAGTTCGAAGATGTGGCCATTTTCTTCTCTCAAAAGGAGTGGGAATGCTTGCACTCTACCCAAAAGGATTTGTACCGAGATATAATGTTGGAAAATTATAACAACCTGATCTCACTGGGTAAGTTTATCTGCCTCTCAAAATTCAGAATTGGCCTTCTGGAATTTTTATGTTCTTCGTTATCAATTTCTTGTGAGTACTTTTTCAAGTGCCTGGCTGAATTAATGATTCTTGCTTACCGAAGAATAGTTGTTTCTTGTGAAGTTAAAACTTGGCTGCTCCATTTTACAACTTTATCTTTTTAATTTCTCTGACCTTCACCCTTAAACTACTTACTCTTCTTTCTTGATAATCATGGATTGATTTTAATTCTGGAACACTCACAACAACCTTTTTTGTTTAACTTGAGCAGGACTTTGTGATTCTAAGCCAGATGTGATCTCCTCATTGGAACAGGGGAAAGAGCCCTGGATTGTTAAAAGGAAGGATGCAAAAGAATGGTGCCCAGGTGAGTGATGGTGACTCGTATGGAGAAGGCCATGGCAGGTGGGACTGTGAGAAGGCAGCACTTCTGTGATGTTGGGAGGAAAGCTCCCTGAAAAGGCTTGAGATCTGGAACACAAAGTAAGGATGTATCAAGATCAGGCCTCTAATTTTTACTTCACTTAATACTCCCTTGCTATCCTTTCTTATATTTCCCTCTGATTTCATGAAGGAAGTGCCTTCCTCCTTCCCAGGAGACAATCATTTTCCCTATACTTTGGGTCCAGTTTTATCCTGACTTATTTTATTTTATCATGTTTTTTAATCATCACCTGAGGATTTTTTTAAAAATTAATTTTAGAGAGAGAGGAAGGGAGAGGGAGAGAGACAGAAACATCAATGTGAGAGAGAAACTTTGCCTCCCCTACACACCCAGACCAGAAATCGAACCTGCAACCTGGGTAATGGCCCTGACCAGGAATTGAACCTGCAACCTTTCCGTGTCCGGGATGATACTCGAACCAACTGAGCCACATCAGCCAGGACTAGCCTTACTTTTTAAAATTTTATTTATGTTTTTATTGATATTAGACAGAGAAGGGGAGAGGGGAGATAGAGAGAATCATTAATCAGCTGCCTCCTGCTCACCCTCCACTGGGGATTGAGCCTGCAAGCCAGTCATGTGCCCTGACTGGGAATTGAACTGTGACCTCCTGGTTCATGGGTTCATGTTCAACCACTGAGCCACAGCAGGTGGGCCATCCTGGCTTTTTAAAATAGCTCTATTGGGATATAATGCTATTGGGATACTGTAAAATTCACTTGTTTAAAGTACATTCATCGATTTTCAGTATATTCACAGAGTTTTGCAATTGGCACAACAAGCTAACTGTAGAACATTTTCATCACCCCAAATTAAACCCTATACCTGTTAGTAGTCACTGTCCACACACAGACCTATGCAACCACTAATCAACTTATAATCCTTTTTATTTCTGTAAGGTTGGTAGTGATATCTCCTCTTCTATTCCTGATATTAATATGAGTCTTCTCTCTTTTTTTCTTGGTCAAGCTAGCTAAAGGTTTGTCAGTTTTGATGATCTATTCAAAGAATCAACTTACAAATACATTGATTTTTCTCTATTTTTCTTTATTTTGTTCATCTTCCCTCTAATCTTTATTATTTCCTTTCTTCTAGTATCTGGATTTAGTTTGCTCTCATTTATCTAGTTCCTTAAGGTGTATAATTAGTTTATTGATTTGAGATCTTGTGTGTGTGTGTGTGTGTTTTAATATAGAAATTTTAAGCTGTTAATTTCCCTTTAAGATCTGTTTTAATTGTATTCCATATGTTTTGGTATGTTCAGTTTTCCTTTCATCCAACTCAAAAGTATTTTCCAAATTCTCTTGCAATTTCTTCTTAGACCCATTAGTTATTTCTTTTCCATCTCTTTGTTGATCTTCTGACTAGTTGATCTATACATTATTGAAAGTAGATCATTGAATTGTTGAATTGTCTGTTTTTCTCTTCATTTCTGTTAGTGTTTGCTTCATCTATTTTGGGGCTCTGGAATTAGGTTCTTATATACTTAGGACTTATAGTTTCCTGAAATTGACCCTCCTTATTAAAAACTAGAGGCCCGGTGCACAAAATTCATGCGGGGGGGGGGGGGGTGGGTGGTGGTTCCCCTCAGCCCAGCCTTTACCCTCTCCAATCTGGGACCCCTCGGGGGATGTCTGACTGCCGGTTTAGGCCTGATCCCGGGGATTGGGCCTAAACCGGCAGCCAGACATCCCTCTTACAATCCTGGACCACTGGCTCCTAATTACTCATCTGCCTGCCTGCCTGCCTGGTCGCCCCTAACTGCCCCCTCCTCCCTACTGACCTGATCGCCCCTTACTTCCTCTGTGTGCCAGCCTGATTGTCCCTAACTGTCCCCCCTGCTGGCCTGGTTGCCCCTAACAGCCCCCCACTGCTGGCCAGGTCACCCCCAACTGCCCCCTCCCTGCTGGCCTGGTCGATCCTAAGTGACCCCCCCCCCAGCCCCCCGCCAGCCTGATCACCTCTTACTGCCCCCTCTGCCAGTCTGGTCACCCCCAACTGCCCTCCCCCCCACCGGCCTAGTCGCTCCTCACTGCCCCCCCTTGCCAGCCTAATTACCCCCAACTGCCCCCCCCCCCGCCAGCCTGGTTGCCCCTAACTGCACCTCTTGCCAGACTAATCGCCCCCAACTGCCCCCCCTGCCAGCCTGGTTGCCCCCAACTGCACTCCGCCCCCACCAGCCTGGTCACCTCTAACTGCCCCCCACCCTCCGCCGGCCTAGTTGCCCCATGCAGCCTGCTTGTTCAATCATTTGGTCATCCCTCAGTAACCCCTCTGCCAGCCTGGTCACAGGCAGCCATCTTGTGAGGTCAGTTTGCATGTTACCTCTATTATATAGGATAGGATAGGAGGTCCTTCTTTGTCTCTATTACAATTTTGTCTTAGTTTATTTTGTCTGATAAAAGTATAACTATTGAAACTCACTTTTGCTTAATCTTTTTCCATTCTTTTAATCTTTTTGTGTTCTTGAATTTAGTGTGTCTATTGTAGACAGCATATATTCAAATCATGTTTTCTAATACATCCTGTCTGTATTTGCTATTTGTTTGACTATTTAATATGTTTATACTTAATGTAATTATCAATAAAGTAGGATTTATGTCTGACATTATGGTATTTGTTTTCTACATTTGTTTTTTTGTTTTATACTTCATTCTTATATTACTATAATTTATGTTAAATAGCCATATTCTAGAGTCCCATTTAGTTTTATGATTGTTTCTTTACTACAGTTTTTAGTTCTTTTTCCAGTGGTTGCTCTGAGAATTTGTTATAGTTTAGCTTAAAATAATTTAGTTTGGATTAACACTAATTTAACTTTAATCTCATTAAAGTTTAATCTCACTATGCCCTAATATAGCCTGGTCCCTCATTTTCTTCTTTGTACTATTATCATCATACAAATTATATCTTAATACATTATAAGTAGATATTGGTAAGCAGAATAATGACTCTCCCAAAGATGTCCACATCCTAATCCCTGGAACCTATGAATAAGGAATTAAGGTTGTGAGTCAGCTGGCCTTAAATTAGGGAGATTATCCTAGGTTATTCACATGGGCTCAATGCAATCACAAGAGTCTGAAAGAATCAGAGATGTGACAGCATAAGAAATGTACAGAGAGGCTGAAACCAGTTTGGCTCAGTGGATAGAGCGTCGGCCTGCGGACTGAAGGGTCCCAGGTTCGATTCTGGTCAAGGGCATGTACCTGGGTTACGGGCACATCCCCAGTAGGAGATGTGCAGGAGGCAGCTGATCGATGTTTCTCGCTCATCGATGTTTCTAACTCTCTATCTCTCTCCCTTCCTCTCTGTAATAAATCAATAAAATATATATTAAAAAAAAAAAAAGAAATGTACAGAGAGGAAGGGGGCCATGCTACTCTAAGGAATGAGCAGTCTTTAGGAGTTAGAAAAGATAAGAAAATAGATTCTTCCTTAGAGCCTCCAGAAAGGAACACAGTCCTGGTGTATACACATTTATTTTGACCTATTAAAACCTCTTTCTGACTTCTGACCTTTAGAACTGTAAGATAATAAATTGGTTTGTTTTACTAGTAAGGCACTATGCTTATGTTAACATGTTATATCAGAAATAGAAAAATAATATACCATCAACATGTTTTTATAATTATTGTTTTAGGTAGTTATCTTTTAAATCAAATAGAAGAAGCAAAGAGTTACAAACAAAAATACTTTTATATAGTCTTATATTTACCTACATAGTTACCTTTACTGGTGCTTTTTATTTTTTTGCAGATTCATGTTATCTTTTGTCCTTTTATTTCAGTCTAAACAACCCCCTTTAGTATTTCTTATAGGGCAAATCTGCTAGTGATAAAATATTTTGTTTTAAAAATATTCTGAGAATATCTTAATTTCCCTTTTATTTATAAAGAATGGTTTTGCTGGATAGAACAGTCTTGACTGACAACCCTTTGTTCTAACACCAAATCAAATATGTCAATTGTTTTCTGTTCTCATGGTTTCTGATGAAAAATATGTGGGATTAGTTACTTCTCTCTTGAGGTTTTTCATCAATTGACTCTGATGTGTCTAGGTTTTGATCAGGCTTATTCCAACTTTACAGCAAGTTTTTCAACTTGGAGTTTGTTGAACCTCTTAGATGTGTATATTAATCTTTTTAATCAAATTTGGGAAATCGCCCTGACCGGTTTTGCTCAGCGGATAGAGCGTCGGCCTGCGGACTCAAGGGTCCCGGGTTCGATTCCGGTCAAGGGCATGTACCTTGGTTGCGGGCACATCCCCAGTGGGGAGTGTGCAGGAGGAAGCTGATTGATGTTCCTCTCTCATCGATGTTTCTAACTCTCGATCCCTCTCCCTTCCTCTCTGTAAAAAATCAATAAAATATATTAAAAAAAAATTTGGGAAATCGTTGGAAATTATTTCTTCAAATGTATTTTTACGCCTTTCTTGTTCTCATTCACGTACTCTCTTTGTGCATATATTTCAACACTTGGGATATTCCTCAGGTCTCTGAGGCTCTGTTTTTGTTTTGTTTTTCATTTTTTGTCCCTTTCTGTACCATAGACTAGATATTCTCTCTATTTACCAATCTTCATTTTCACAGATCCTCTCTTTTGTCAGTTCAAATCTGTTACTGGGCTCTACTGATGAAGTTGTTATTTCAGTTATTATACTTTTCAACTCAGATTTCTATTTGGTTGTTTTTTTTATAATTTCTACTGATATCTTTTATTTAATGAGATATTCTTATACTTCCTTCATTTTTAAATCTTCATTGTTGCGAGTATTACATATGCCCACTTTTTTATTCCCATAGACCCCCACCAGCCCACTGCCCACACCCTGTTGTCTGTGTCCATGGGTTATGCATATCTGCATACAAGGTCTTTGGTTGAATACCTCCCAATGACCAACCTTCCCCCACCACCCTTCCGAAATTCCACACTCTGTTCCATGCTTCCATGTCTCTGGATTCACTCCCTTCATCATAGATTCCACATGTGAGTGAGATCATGTGATACACGTCTATCTCTAACTGACTTATTTCACTTAGCATGATACCCTCCAGGTCCCTCCATTGCTGTCTCAAAGGGTAAAAGATTCTTCTTTTTTACTGCTGCATACTATTCCAGGGTATAAATGTAACACAGCTTTTTGTATCCACTCATCTACTGATGGTCACTTGGGCTGTTTCCAGATTTTAGCTATTGTAAGTTGTTCTGCTACGAACATAGGGATGCAATCTTTCTGAATGGTGTTTTGGGATTCTTAGGGATATATTCCTAGAAGTGGAATTACTGGGTTAAATGGCAGTTCCATATTTAATTTTTTAAAGAAACTCCATATTGTTTTTCATAATGGCTGTACCAGTCTGCATTCCCACCAGCAGTGTACTAGGGGTCCTTTTTCTCCACATCCTCACCAGCACTTGACATTTGTTGATTTGTTGATGGTAGCCATTCTGACCAGCATGAGGTGATACCTCATTGTCCTTTTAATTTGCATCTCTCTGATGATCAGTGACTTGAGCATTTTTTCATATGTCTCTTAGCCATCTATATGTCCACTTTGGAGATGTGTCTATTTAGGTCCTTCACCCATTTTTTAATTGGTTTGTTTGTCTTCCTTCTATTAAGTTGTATGAGTTCCTTATATATTTTGGATTAACCCTTCATCAGATGTATCATTGCCAAATAAATTCTCCCATACAGTGGGCTCCCTTTTTGTTTTGGTGATGTTTTTTTTTTTTTTTGCAGTGCAGACGCCTTTTATTTTGATGTAGTCCCATTTGTTTATTTTCTCCTTAGTTTCCTTTGCCCTAGGACAGGGATGGGCAACCTTTTTGTGAGTGAGTGCCAAAACCAGCAAAATCTCTGACTCAAAATTCTCCTGTGTGCCTACCCTAATTTTTTGAGAACATGTTACGCCTACTTGATATCTCTTAAGGTGTACGTATGTGAAGAACCTTGAAGAAATAATAAAATTCATTCGAGCGACAAAAACACAGTATATGATGATGAAAAATATATTTATTTTTTAATGTATACATGTACACTGATAGTCTGACAGAAAACTTTATGACTCCGTTTAATATTATCAGTTGGACTTTTGCTGCTGCATCACTGATGACAGAGATTTTACATCAGGTTTATATTTTGTGACCTTCAGAGATATGCACGAGCTACTACTTTCATCCGTCAGGCTACTCCTATTACGAGACTTAACAAAATTCATCACTGAGAACAAAGATTCACAAGCGTATATGGATGAAACCAAAACACGAGTCGGATCTAGGAAGGCAGGGAGAGTTAAGGCAGAGGCATAGAAATTGCTCTTCCCCTCTCTCGTCAATCCATGTCTATGGTCTTTAAGATAACTTGTTATGTAAAATTATTTATTTATCTAAGATGCACCTACACTGAATTTATCTGAAAAATAAAAAAGTCGATATTAAGAAAAAAAATTGTAAATGGAAGATTATAAGAGAGGGTTTTGCGTGCCAGCAAAACTTACTGGCATGCCATATTTGGCACGCATGCCAGGGGTTTCCCACCCCTGCCCTAGGAGATATATCTGTAAACATATTGGTATGAAATATGTCTGAGATTTTGCTGCCTATGGTTTCTTCTAAGATTTTTATGGTTTCCCGATTTACATGTAGGTCTTTTATCCATTTCGAGTTTATTCTCATGTATAGTATAAGTTGGTAGTCTTATTTCATTTTTTTGCATGTATCTGCCCAATTTCCCCAACACCATTTATTGAAGAGACTCCCTTGACTCCATTGTTTTGGTCTTGTCTCCTTTGTCAAATATTAATAGAGCACAATGACTTGGGTTGATTTCTGGGGTCTCTGTCCTGTTCCATTGATCTATATGCCTGTTCTTGTACCAGTACCAGGCTGTTTTGATCACAGTGGCTTTGTAATATAACTTGATATCTGGTATGTGATCCTTCCAACTTTATTCTTCTTTCTCAAGATTGCTGCAGCTATTCGGGGTCCTTTTTCATTCCATATAAATTTTTGTACTAGAACTGTGTAATAGGGATTACGTTGAATCAATAGATTGCCTTGGGTAATATGGACATTTTAATGATGTTGATTCTACCAATCCATAAACACAGTATATTCTTCCACTTGTTTATACCTTCTATCTCTTTTTACAACCTCCTGAGTTTTCCAAGTATAAGTCTTTTACCTGCTTGGTTAAGTTTATTCCTAAGTATCTTAATTTTTTTGTTGTTGCAATGGTAAAAGGGATTGTTTGTTTAGTTTCTCTTTCTGAAAATTCATTACTGATGTATAAAAAAAAAGCCATCTATTTTTGGGTGTTGATTTTGATCCTGCTACATTGCCAAATTCATTTATTAAATCTAGTAGTTTTTTGGTGGAATCTTTAGGGTTTTCTATGTACAATATCATGTCATCTGCAAATAATGAGAGTTTTACTTCCTCCTTTCCAATTTGAATGCCTTTTATTTCTTGTCTAATCCCTGTGGCTAGGACTTCCAATACTATGTTGAATGAGGATGGTGAGAATGGACATCCCTGTCTTGTTTCTGTTCTTAGAGGAAATGATTTTAGTTTTTGCCCATTGAGTATGATACTCTCCGAAGGTTTGTCATATACAGCTTTTATTATGTTGAGATATGCTTCTTCTATTCCCACTTTGCTGAGAGTTTTTACCAAAAGAGGGTGTTGGATTTTGTCGAATGCTTTTTCTGCACCTATTGATATGATCATATAATTTTTATCTTTCAGTTTGTTTATGTGATATATCACATTTATTGATTTGCGAATATTGTACCAGTCTTGCATCCCTGGAATAAATCCCATTTGGTCATGGTGTATAATCTTTTTAATATATTGCTGGATCCAACTTTCTAATATTTTCTTGAGAATTTTAGCATCTATGTTCATCAGGGATATTGGCCTGTAATTCTCTTTATTTGTAGTGTCTTTATCTGGGTTTGGAATTAGGATCATGCTGGCCTCATAAAAAGAGCTTGGATGTGTTTCTTCCTCTTGGATTTCTTGGAATAGTTTGAGGAGTATAGGTGTTAGTTCTTCTTTGAATGCTTAATAAAACTCCCCTGTGAAGTCATCTAGACCTGGGATTTTGTTGGATGGGAGTTTTTTAATTACTACTTTTATTTGATCAGTTGTTATTGGCCTACTCAGGTTTTCTGATTCTTTGTGATTCAGTTTTGGAAGGTTGTATTTTTCTAGGAATTTGTTCATTTCATCCACATTATCCAGCCTTTTGCCATATAGTTGTTCATAGTATTTTTTACAATCCTTTGTATTTCTGTGGTGTCAGTGGTTACTTCTCCACTTTCTTTTCTAATTTTATTTATTTGGATGTTCTCTGTCTTTTGATGAGTCTGACTAGTGGTTCATCAATTTTGTTTATTCTTTCATAGAACCAGCTCTTGGTTTCCTTGACTTTTGTATTAATTTTTTAGTCCATATCGTTTATTTCTGCTCTAATCTTTATTATTTCCTTCTACTTTCTCTGGGCTTTTGTTATTCTCTTTCTAATTCTTTTAGTTGTAGAGTTAGTTTATTATTGGTTTTTTTTGTTCCCTCTTTGTGTTGTTTTAGTTTTTTGAAGTATTCCTGTAGTGCTATGAACTTCCCTTTCAGGACTGCTTTTGCTGTGTCTCAGAGATTTTAAGTTGTGTGTTCATTTTCATTTGTTTCCAGGAAGTTTTTTATTTCTTTCTTGATCTCTTTGGTAACCCATTTATTGTTTTATAACATGCTACTTAGCCTCCATGTGTTTGAATGTTTTGGGGTACTTTTAATATAATTGATTTCTAATTTTATTCCACTGTGATCTGAGAAGATGTTTGATATTATTTCAATCTTCTTGAATTTGAAGAGACTTGTTTTGTGTCTTGACATGTGGTCTATCTTTGTGAATGATCTACTTGAGGAGAATGTATATTCTGGAGCTTTGGGGTGAAATATTCACCCCAAATAAATTGAAATAAATGTCAATTAAGCCATCTGCTCAGTGTATCTTTTAGAATCACTATTTGCTTGTTAATTTTTTGTCTGGAAGATCTATCCAGTGAAGTCAGCAGGGTGTTAAAATCTCCTACTATGACTGTATTGTTGTTGATCACAACCTTCAAGTCCTTTAGAATTTTTTCATATATTTAGGAGCTCCTATATTGGGTGCATATATGTTTAGCACGGTTATATCCTCTTTTTAGGTCAATCCCCTTAATATTATGTAGTGACCTTTGTTATCTCATGATGACCTTCATTTTGAAGGTTATTTTGTCTTATATGAGTATTCCTACACCAGGTTTTTTTGTTGCCATTTGCATGAAAAAAAATTTTCCATACCTTCACTCTTATCCTGTGTGAATCTTCTGTTCTGAGGTGGGTCCCTTGTAGACAGCTTATACTTGGGTCATGTTTTTGTATTCATTTAGCTACCCTGTGTCTTTTGATTAGAGCATTTAATCCATTTACATTTAAGGTTATTGACTAGAGGCCCAGTGCACAAATTCGTGCACCAGTGGGGTCCCTTGGCCTGGCCTGTGGGATCAGGCCGAAACCGGCTCTCTGACATCCCCCAAGGGGTCCCAGATTACGAGAGGGCGCAGGCCAGGCTGAGGGTCCCCACCAGTGCACGATCGGGGCTGAGGAGGGATACAGGAGATTGGCCAGCCTGGGAGAGGCCATGGGAGGGCTCCAGGGCATGTCCGGCCCATCTTGCCCAGTCCCGATTGGCCTGACCCCAGCAGCAAGCTAACCTACCAATCGGAGCATCTGCCCCCTGGTGGTCAGTGCATGTCATAGCGATTGGCCAACTGTCTGCCCCCTGTTGGTCAGTGCATTTCATAGCAAGCAATTGAGCGACCTTAGCATATCATTAACATATTATGCTTTGATTGGTTGAACAGATGACCAGATACTTAGTATATTAGGCTTTTATTATATAAGATAGGTACTTATTTATTACCATTTTAATTCTGTATGCCTAGATTTCTCTATTTCTTCTTTTTTTATGTATATATTTTATTGATTTTTTACAGAGAGGAAGGGAGAGGGATAGTTAGAAACATCGATGAGAGAGAAACATCGATCAGCTGCCTCCTGCACACCTCCTACTGGGGGTGTGCCTGCAACCAAGGTACATGCCCTTGACCGAAATCGAACCTGGGACCTTTCAGTCCACAGGCCAATGCTCTATCCACTGAGCTAAATCAGTTAGGACTCTATTTCTTCTTGTTATTAAGCAGACCCTTTAGCATTTCTTGTAATGCTGGCTTGGTGGTAATGAACTCCTTTAGCCTTTTATTGTGTGAGAAGCTCTTTATTTCATCATCGATTTTGAATGATACCCTTGTTGGATATAGTAATATTGGTTTCAGATCTTTGCTTTCCATTACCTTAAGTATTTCATACCATTCCCTTCTGGCCTGTAGAGTTTCTGATGAGAAACCAGCTGTAAGCCTATGGAAGTTCTGTTGTACGTAATAAATTGCTTTTCTCTTGCTGCCTTTAATATTCTCTCTTTTTCTTTAATTTTTGGCATTTTAATTATGATGTTTCTAGATGTGGGTTTGTGTTCTTCTTGTTTGGGACTCTGAGCCTCCTTAACTTGTGTGACTTTTTTCTTCACCAGGTTAGGGAAGTTTTCTGCCATTATTTCTTTATACATGCTCTTTATCTCTTTATCCCTTTCTTCCCCTTCTGGGACACTGAAAATGTGAATATTGTTATGTTTCATATTGTTCCATAGCTCCTTTACTCTGTCCTGTTTTAATTGTGTTTTCTCTTTGGTTCTGTGATTGAGTGATTTTTTTTAATCCTGTCTTCTAATTCACTGATCCAATCCTCAGCTTCCCCTAATCTGCTGTGAATTCCTTCCAATGTGTTCTTTATTAGTGCTATGTCATTTTTTATTTCCAACTGTTCTTTTTTTATAGTTCCTATATCTTTTCTAATACTGTTGGGCATCTTCACCATCATTATTCTGAACCCTAAACCAGATAAATTTATTATCTCCATTTCATTTATCTCTTCTTCTGGAGGAATCTCTTGCTCTTTCCTTTGGAGGTATTTTCACTCTTCCTGAGAAAGAAATTCAGTGGAGGTTTTTGAGCCAAAGAATGACATGATCTGATTTATTTTAATAAGGATACGCTAGTTATTATATTGGGTATGGAATATTAGGAAGGCAACAGTGGAAGTAGGGAGACCCATTATGATAGCATGTTAATCTTAGTATGGTTGGATAGGTGGTAAAGATACTGGTAGAAGTAGACATAATCTGGATATATTTTGAGGCTAGAAATGGGAGGACTTGCTGTTAGTTGTAATGTCCTACTCCTTTAGATTCTTGTTTAGTTGATCTTAGATGGTTCCTTGACATTGTATTTTACAAGTTCCTCAGCTGATTCAGCTTCTCACCAGAGGTGAAGAACCACTTTTTTAAATAATAAAAAAAATTATTGTTGAAAGTATTACAGATGTCCCCTTTTTACTCCCATTGACACCCTCCACCCTGTCCCCACTCTACCCCCAGGTCTTCCACACTCTATGTCCATGGGTTATGCATATAATTTCTTTGGTTAATCTGTATGTCATCTTTGGAGAATATTTGACAAAGAAGGCAAGAACATACAGTGGAGTAAAGACAATCTCTTCAATAAATGTGTTGGGAGAAATGGAAAGGTACATGCAAAAAAAAAAATGAAACTAGACCACCAACTTACACCATACACAAGAATAAACTAAAAATGGATAAAAGATTTAAATGTAAGTCTGAAACCATAAAAATCCTAGAGAAAACCATAGGTAGCAAAATTTCAGACATCTCTTATAGCAACATGTTTGCTGATAAATCTCCTAGGGCAATGGTCGGCAAACAGCGGTCCCTTTAGTGTGGCTCTTCCACAAAATACCACGTACTGGTGCACACATACAGTGCAATTGAAACTTCGTGGCCACACTCAAGGGGCCAAAGAGCCGCATGTGGCTTGCAAGCCGCAGTTTGCCGACCACTGTCCTAGGGCAAGGGAAACAAAGGAAAATTTAAACAAATGGGACTACATCAAAATAAAAAGCTTCTGCACAGTAAAAGAAACCAATAAGAAAATGAAAAGGGATCCCACTGTATGAGAGAACATATATATCAATGATACATCTGACAAAAGGTTAATTTCCAAGATATATAAAGAACTCATACAACTTAACAAAAGGAAGACAGGCAATTCAATTTAAAAATGGGTGAAGGACCTAAATAGACATTTCTCCAAAGAACTACTTCTATAAGTTCACCTTATTTTCTCTATTCTCATTTTCCTCTGCCCCCTGTTTGGTTTGTTTTTTTTTTGCAAAGCAATCTTAAGAGCTATTTATTTGCTATTTTTAGTTTGTAATTTCTACCTTAGAAAAACTTTCCTTTTTCCTGCAATAAAAAATACCTCCTATTTTCTTGTTATCTTACAGATTGGGAGTCGAGAAGAGAAACCAAGAATTTATCTCCAAAGGAGGGTAGTTATGAAATTAAATCATTTCAACCAAAGATAACAAAAAGACCTATAAGTTCTAACCTTGTGTGCACTAGGGTCAAAGATAATAGTGAAATCAAATGCTACTTGGAGAAACAACAGGATGGACATTTCAAACCAGTGGTAATGACCTCTGAAGAAAGGTCTGCTTCTATTCAGTGTACAGTCAATAGACTACCTCAGATAATTCATACTGGAGTGAAATGTGAATGCAAGGAATGTAAGGAAGCTTTCAGTTACCAGGCATACCACCTCCAACATGAATGCAGTCATAATAAGGAAAAGAGCTCTAAATATGAAGACTATGAGAAAGCCTTTAATAGTAGATCAGACTTGATTAAGCATCAGAGAATTCATGAAAGAAAAAAAAGTAATGAACCTGAGAAATGTGCCTTTATTCAGGACTCTGAAATTACTAAACCTCAGAGCATTAATACTGGTGAGAAAGCTCATAAATGTAAGGAATGTGGTAAAGCCTTTCATTCTAGCTCACAACTTACAAAACATCAAAGGATTCATATTGGTGAGAAACCCTATAAATGTAAGGAGTGTGAGAAGGCATTTCCATCTACCTCACAACTTAATTTACATCAGAGAATTCATACAGATGAGAAATACTATGAATGTAAGGAATGTGGAAAAGCCTTCACCCGCCCCTCACACCTTTTTCGACATCAGAGAATCCATACAGGTGAGAAACCACATAAATGTAAGGAATGTGGTAAAGCTTTTCGTTATGATACACAACTTAGTCTTCATCAAATAAGTCATACTGGTGAAAGACACTATGAATGTAAGGAATGTGGAAAGGCATATAGTTGTGCCTCACAGCTGAATCTGCATCAAAGAATTCATACTGGTGAGAAACCTCATAAATGTAAGGAGTGTGGGAAAGCTTTTATCTCTGATTCACATCTTATTCGACATCAGAGTGTTCATACTGGTGAGAAACCATATAAATGTAAGGAATGTGGGAAGTCCTTTCGCCGTGGCTCAGAACTTATTCGACATCAGAGAGCTCACAGTGGTGAGAAACCCTATAAATGTAAGGAATGTGGAATGGCCTTTACTTGTAGCACAGAACTTATTCGACATAGAAAAATTCACACTGGTGAGAGACCCCATAAATGTAAGGAATGTGAGAAGGCTTTTATACGAAGGTCAGAACTTACTCATCACCAGAGAAGTCATACTGGTGAAAAACCATATGAGTGTAAGGAATGTGGGAAGGCCTTTGGTCGTGGCTCAGAACTTTATCGACACCAGAAAATTCACACTGGTGAGAAACCTTATGAATGTAAGCAATGTGGAAAAGCCTTTATTCGTGGATCACACCTTAGTCAACATCAAAAAATTCATGCAGCATAGAGGAATGAATGAAGACATGAGGGACAGTTCAGAATTTAATTGTAATCTGAAGTTCATAGTAGTAAAATAGAAACAAACAAAACCCCCTGTGATTATAAGGAATGTGGGAAAGCATTTGAGGATAACAATTTAATATCAGAGTTCGTACTGTATATATAAAGTCTTTATTTAAGGGCCAGAATTTATTGAGCATTTGTTACTGATGAGAAACCTTATAAATGTTAGGAATTGGAAGCATTTATTTGTGTTTTAAAATTTATTTGATATCAGTTCAATTGGTGCAAAAGCAAAAACCTTCATGAATGTAAGGAAAGTGTGAAGGCAGCAAATGTGTTAGAGACATTAATCATTTAAACCTTTCTCAACATCAAGGTCATTAACCTTTAAGGGAAATAAAAGGATTTATAATATAATTGGCATATATGTGGGACACCAATTTGCTTTAACTAACAAGTTATTTATCTGATAGCCATACTTGATGAAGGCTATATTAATATTAAAATTGTAGAAAATTAGTTTACCCTGCCCAAATCTTGTTCAGATTTGCAAACTTATTTTCTAAAATTAACTTGAACTAAATCAGAGTGGGAAAAGATTTAACCAATATTTAGTCTTTATTTGCCTTCACCACTATAACTCATTTTTTATAGGGCAAATTACTTAACTATGTCTAAATTTTCTCATTTACAAATTGGTAATATTAGCACCATATTTTTAGTAGCATTGTGAAAATTAAGTAATTACATTATATCCTGTAGAACAGTGTCTGTATTGTATTGAAAGTCTGCTAGATAAGAGCTGCCTTTATTATTAATAAGCGTTTTTATTTTCATAAGTGTGTATTATTAGAGATTATACAAGAGGAAAGCCTTTGGGGTTCATTGACTCTAGGAACATCTTAATTCATGTCTTTCTTTATTGAATGGTAAGTAATTCCTTCTGGAGAAAAATTAAAAACAAACTTTTATCATAGCTTATATTTTTGTCCCATCAGAAGATTCATAATATAAAGAACCCCAGTAGAATAAAAGTGGGTAGCTATGAGGTCAGGGTGAAGACCTGGATGATATATTAAGAACTTAAAAAAATGACATAGGGCACACTCTATGGCTTCTGTTCTGGATAATTAGAAAATAACAAAGCCTTAGTCTAAATCCATTTTTTTCTATGTGGAAATTTAAAAGATAACTGTATAAATATTTTTATATTAAAAGGCAAATTATCATTAGTAATGAATGACAAAGAGAAGACTACATGTTGAAATTTGCAGGACATAGCAATGCAATACTTGAGGAAAATTTACTTCTTTCAATAAGTGTAGGAAACAGAAAAAATTAAGGCCAGGATACTTTCCCACTTAACTATACTTGGTACACTGCCTATTCTCTGTTCCTGGTAGGTTCCCAGTAAACATTGATGATTGAAGGAATAAGATAATGAATGAATAAGCATTTGACCATCATATCTTGAAAAGTTCTAACAAAATAATTGTAGGGCCAAAAATGAAAGAAAACTTGAAAACATTTTTTGAAATGAAAAACACTGTATCCTATAAAGAAAAAATCTCATGAATAAGAGAGGATATATAACTACAAAAGTGGAGGATATTTAAAGGAATAAGACAATATTATTGTGGCTGATACTGTTGCTTGCCTATTCATTGGTATTAACTATTCTCCCTTTGCCAGGGTTACCTGCCATCCACTTAAGTCTAAATGCGAGATGCTTGCTCACCTAGTTTGCTTTGCATCTTGGCATATGTATACCAGTCCTGGCCATAAGAGAATTGAGCAAAAGTCTGCAGGTGAGCTTCAGTTAAGTTTTCTTTCCTAACAAAATAGGAGGAAATAGTCCTCTTTTGTACAGAATGCATGTCTATATGTCTGTGATACCTGGAATTATGGCCATTTTGCAACCAGAGGGGTAAGAGACAGATTGGCATGGGATAGGCTGGAATTACCTTTGTCCTTAACATTGTTGAGCTGATGAAACAATTCAGAACTGCCCTGTTCTTGGACTTGTGTGAAATAAGAAACTCCATCATATCTGTTATAAGTTTATACTCAACTTTTCATAATATATTTGAGTCTCAGGAAAAAATATTTTTATAAATATACACATTTATTCAACTTTATTTAGTAAGATGGGACATTGTTTATATTCATATTTTTACAGTATAACAAATTGTGGAAAAGCATTACTTTCTTCAACATATATTAATACCTTGGACATATTTCAGGTATGGTATAAGAGCACTACAGTATATTGAGTATGGCATTAAAGTGAGTCATGATACTTTTGCTTTTGGAGAGTCTTGCCTTCAATTTGTAAAAACAAAAAAAAAAAGTAACATCTGTGACATGCAATAAAGCAAACTACAATATGCATATATGTGTATATGCACATTCAACTGTGATTTGGTAATTCATAGGAAACATGTGTTTAGAGTATTTTGCAGTGTGCCTGTTTATATTCAGCTTTTTACAGTTGTCTGAAATCCTAGAAAAGTATTATTTTCCTGAATCAAGTAAGAATCAAGAAAAAACTAATTAAAGAACTACACCATGTTATTCCTCCATTACCAGAGTATCTCACAGATAAAATCTTCTAAGTGTTCAATATACAAAGAATCATAACCCGTTGACCAAATTTGGGTAAGGAAAGTATCCAAATCAGCTATAAAAAATAGTACATTGTATTCATCGTATATGAATATTCAAATTAAAATGCCAAGTCAAGCCAAACCAGTTTGGCTCAGTGGATAGAGCATCAGCCTGCGGACTGAGGGGTCCCAGGTTCAATTCCGGTCAAGGGCATGTACCTTGGTTGCGGGCACATCCCCAGTGGGAGGTGTGCAGGAGGCAGCTGGTCGATGTTTCTAACTCTCTATCCCTCTCTCTTCCTCTCTGTAAAAAATCAATAAAATGTATTAAAAAAAATAAAATAAAATGCCAAGTCAAATCTAGTAGTCTAATAGAAAAGTAATTTTTTATCCTGAATAAAGTGACCTGACCTGTCCAATTGTTTGAAAATGTAAGGTGTAAAGAGACCCAAGATGGCGAGTAGGTGTCAGTACACACTGCTCCTATAACCACATCAAAATTCCAACTAAAATATAGAACAGCCATTACTCAGGACCACCTGAAAGCTAGCTGAATGGAAGTCCTACAACTAGAGAAGTAAAGAAGTAAGCACATTGAGACTGGTAGGAGGGGCACAGGCATGGAATGGGCTAGTCCAATACCCATGTGTGCCCTTTTTTTTTAGCTGGAAGGGGGATCGTTGCTGAGGAGGCTGCCCGTCAGGAGCAAGGGGTCCTAGCCCAGGGTTCCAGAGTTGGTAACTACAGGCTGTAAAGACCAGTTGGGATTGGAGATGCATGATACAGAGGTTGCTAGAGACCCAAGTCTTCCTTTTAAAGGGCCAGTGCACAAACTTACTTAGACTTAATCCTTCTAAGCTCCAGTACTGGGCAGCTTTTGGGGACCCAGAAACATATTGGACTGAATTGTCTGGCATCAGGGCAGGTACTTGGGAGTAGCTTAATCCCAGATGGGGGTACTTGCAGCGGTCATTGCCCCTGTTGCAGAGCTGGCTGGTAAGATCTATGTGTCTCCATCAGCCTGGCTTAACCCTTTGAGTGCCAACCAATATCCTAGGAACTATGCTAAAATTGCCAAGGCATTTTTGCTGATTTTACAGCAGTTTAGGAAAAAAAATTATGAATTGCAAGTAAATGAAGTTACATATCCAAAAACTTAAGGAAACCTTTACTAAATAGACATATTTAGCAATATCGTCATCACTAATCAAAGCAGACTTAGAACTGGACGCCATTTCGAAGCTTTGATAGCGCTCCCGGCACTTTTGGTGAAAGACAGGAGGAGCACAATCACTCTCCCTGGCACTCTAGGGGTTAAACTGTTTGCCCTGGTGATTCCCTGAGATCCCATCCAAATTGCAGCCCCACCCAAGCTGTTTGCAGCAGTTTTTCAATATGAATGTCCTGTCCTAGTTCAGGCTTCAGACTGCTAAAATCTCTCAAAAAGCTGCAGATGGTATCAGCATGCCCCAAACCTATTAATGAAAGCCAAGACCTGGCACTAGCATCAGCCTGCCTTGCTTCACAGCTGGGCCTCACCTGGGCAC
Organism: Myotis myotis; assembly: GCF_014108235.1. Lineage (NCBI taxonomy): Eukaryota > Metazoa > Chordata > Mammalia > Chiroptera > Vespertilionidae > Myotis > Myotis myotis. Next base: position 9,233,638 of record NW_023416323.1, read on the forward strand.
TTCTAAGCCCAATACAAATAGCATCCATTTGCAGATTTCATCCTGCTAAGTGGCCCAAGGCAGTGGCTGACTTTGCACCTCCCTGAAGGCCTTAGAGCCAGTACACCCGGTGGACAGCTTCAGACCACACCAGAATACAACTCTACATATCCATAAGTGACACACTCAAGGAGCAGATACAGTGAGCACCAAAGCCCCACTGAAGCAAGTCCTATGTTAGTGATGGCGAACCTATGACACGCGTGTCAGAGGTGACATGCAAACTCATTTTTTTGGTTGATTTTTCTTTGTTAAATGGCATTTAAGTATATAAAATAAATATCAAAAATATAAGTCTTTGTTTTACTATGGTTGCAAATATCAAAAAAATTTCTATATGTGACATGGCACCAGAGTTAAGTTAGGGTTTTTCAAAATGCTGACACGCCGAGCTCAAAAGGTTTGCCATCACTGTCTTATGTCATAGAGGTGTTTTCTGCACAGCAGCTTTTTCATTGTAGTCACAACTGGTCCTCACAGCCAATTGGCCTGGAGATCAAATCCTCCCAGTGATGCCAATAGCAGTCAAGGCTTATCTACAAGATTGTGCACACAGTCCACTCATGGGTGTACCTAGAGTTCCAAGCTCAGGTGACTGGGGAGGCTGAGCCACTGGACACCTAATACACAAGGCCACTCTACCAATTCCAGGAGACATAGCAGCTCTACTTAATAAATAGAAACAAACACAGGGAAGCTGCCAAAATGTGGAGACATCACAAATGAAAGAAATGGAATCAAGCAGTTTACTGGATACAGAGTTCAAAACCATGATTATAAGGTTACTCAAGGATCTTCATGAGAGCTTCCAGGATCTTAGTGAGACTTTTACAGATCTTAGTAAGAACATCAAAGACATGAAAAAGGACCAGAAAGAAATTAAGCGTTCACTAACTGAAATAATGGACAGAGATTCAGCAATAGAGTAGAGGACTCCGAGAATCAAATCAACTATTTGGAATACGAGGAAGCAAAAAACACCCAATTAGAAGAGCAAAAAGAAAAAAAATTCCAAAAATATGAAGACAGTGTAAGAAGCCTCTGGGACAACTTCAAGTGTACCAACATTCAAATCATGAGGGTGCCAGAAGGAGATGAGGGAGAACAAGATATTGAAAACATATTTGAAGAAATAATGACAGAAAACTCCCCCTACCTGGTAAAAGAAATAGACTTACAAATCCAGGAAGTGCAGAGGAACCCAAAGAGGCCCATACCAAGACACATCATAATTAAAATGCCAAAGGTTAAAGACAAAGAGAGAATCTTAAAAGCATCAAGAGAAAAGCAGTTAGGGAGCGCCATATAACTGTCAGCTGATTTCTTAACAGAAATTTTGCAGGCCAGAAGAGAGTGTCAAGAAATATTCAAAGAGATGAATTACAAGGACCTACAACAAAGATTACTCGACCCAAAAAAGCTATCATTTAACATTGAAGGTCAGATAAAGAACTTCCCAGACAAGAAAAAGCTAAAGTAGTTCCTCAACACAAAATCAGTATTACACAAAATGTTGAAGGGTATTCTTTAAAAAAGAAGAAAAGATTTTTTAAAAAATGAATAAAATGGCAATAAATACATATCTATCAACAATTGAATCTAAAAATCAAAATAAGCGAACAAGAAATCTAATGAACAAAATAAACTAGTGGCCCAGCCAGCATGGCTCGGTGGTTGAACATTGACCTATGAACCAGGATGTCACAGTTCAATTCCTGGTCAGGGCACATGCCCAGGTTTTGGGCTTCATCTCCAGTAAGGGGCATGCAGAAGGCAGCCAATCAATGATTTTCCCTCATCATTGATGTTTCTATTTCTCCCTCTCTGAAAATTTTTTTAAAAATGTAGTGTGTAAATATAGTGTTTAGACATTGAAAACTAAAATAACTTGCCACTGAAAGTAATAAACAAGAAACTATTGCAGCATATGCATATATGACTACTGTGAAGTCACTCCAGTTGTCCACTTAAACATACCTCATAATCATTAGACATTTCAACGTTTGGAATATTCATACCGTGGATTACACTTTGGCACCACACCTTAGAACATAATACATATTTTGAGTAAACTTAATGCAAACATGCATTATGTGGTAAATTAAATGAGTCATAGCTAAATGTCAAGCTTATTAGTGAACAATTTAACAAAATTTCAATATTTTTTAAAGGGGAGAAATGATTACTAAATTATATCTCCACTGGTATAGTTACTTCATAAGGCTGTTCTTAAAAGTTGTACATATCATCTTAAGACGTGTGACCTGTGGAAGAATTGAAGTATTACTAGGCATGACCACATAGTAGTCAAAGAGCATGGTACTGGCATAGAAACAGATATATAGATCAATGGGACAAAATAAATAGCCCAGAAATAAATGCACGCCTATATGGTCAATTAAAATTAAATAAAGGAGCCAAGAGAATAAAATGGGGTAAAGACAGTCTATTCAATAAATATTGTTGGAAAAATGGGCAGATACATGCAAAAAATATATATGAAACTAGACCACCTTCTTACATAATATACAAGAATAAGCTCAAAGTGTATAAAAGACAAAAGTAAGACTCAAAACTAAAATTCCTAGAAGAAAACATAGGTAGGAAACTCTCTGACATTTCTTTTAGCAGAATTTTTGTGATCTATCTCCTCGGGCAAGGGAAACAAAGGGAAAAAAAACACAAATTGGACTGCATCAAACTAAAAACCTTCTGCACAGCAAAAGAAACCATCAAAATGTAAAGAAAACCTACTGAATGGAAGAATATATTTTCCAATGATATGTCTGATAAGGAGTTGATATCCAAAATTTATGAAGAACTCAACACCAAAAAGCACCTCCAAACAATTCAATTAAGAAATGGGCAGAGGATCTGAATAGATACTTCAACAAAGAAAACATACAAATGGCCAACAGACATGAAAAATGTCAACATCACTAATCAAAGAAATGCAAATTAAAGCCACAATGAGATACCACCTCACATCTATCAGAGTGGCTATCATGAATAAACAACTAGTGCTAGCAAGAATGTGAAGGAAAGGAAAATCTCATGCACTGTTGGCGGGAATGCGGATTGGTGCAGCCACTATGAAAAACAGTGTGGAGGTTCCCTCAAATATTTTAAAAGGACTGGTTTATGACCCAGCAATTACACTTCTGGGTATATATTCAAAGAAATACAAAATATAAACTTGAAAGAATATATGCACCCCTATGTTTATTGCAGCAATATTTATAATAGCCAAGATATGGAAGCAACCCAAGTGCCATCAATAAATGAGTGGATAAAAAAGCTGTGATACATATATACAATGGAATATTACTAGGCCATAAATAATCTTGCCATTTGTGACAGCATGGATGGTCCTAGTGGGTATTATGCTAAGTGAAGTAAGTCAGTCAGGGAAAGACAACTACAATATGATTTCACTTATGTGTGGAATCTAAAGAACAAAAAATATGGAAAAACAAAATTGAAACAAACTCACAGACACAGAGAACAGATTGATGATCACCAGAGAGGAGGATTTTTGGGGAATGGCTGAAAAAGGTGAAGGGATTAAGAACAACAATTGGGCCCTAGCCAGTTTGGTTCAGTGACTGGAGCTTTGGCCCTCAGACTGAAGGATTCCAGGTTTCATTATGGTCAACGGCATCTCCCTCGGTTGCAGGTTTGATCCCGGCAAGAAGAGGACATTTCAACCCCTTTTCAGGAACTTTGTAGCAGAGAAAAAGAGTCATTTGGAGATGCTGTGAGTCCGGAACAGAAAAAAAGCCTCAGCTGGATGTGACAAGGGCACCAATAAGCAGATGAGGGAGGAAGACCAGGAGGAAGCGGCCAAGAGGAGAAAAATGAGCCAAAAGGGCAAAAGAAAGGGAGGCCGGCAGGGTCTTGGGGGGCAAGAGGAAAGGAGGGCCGCTCAGCCAGGGGGATAAGAGGAAAGGAGGCTTGGGAGGCAAGATGAATTCTGGGCCACCTGACTTGGGTGGCAAGAGGAAAGGAGGGCAACACCAAGGATTATAGAAGAGGAAGTGGAGTTCACACTCCCACCTGTGTACCTGTAAACCAATAACTATTCTAAATGTTAAGGTCTAAGTCCTTTAGGGGGATGCAGAAGAAGGTGGCCACTGCCTTCATTGAGCTTGAGATTGAAGGAATAGGATTGCCCTCTCTTCAAGATACTATGTAAATGTTGGACTTGACAAATTAATGTTTTTCCAACAACCATGTCTTTGGCTGGAGACTTAAAGGTATTTTTTTTTTAACTTTGGGTGTGGTATGAGGGACAGTTGTTCATATTTTAGAGACTTAAAATAGGTTGATTTCAGCATTATTTTAATAACAAGTTTGTGTATTTATCAAAGCTGGTGGAGGCACACAGAAAGATTACATTTTCAGAACTGGCCTTAAAAGTAATTGTTGTGAAGTTATTTAATAGAAGTGTATCTTTATCTAATGTTGTTTTTAACTGTTTAGCTATCTATAACAATAAAAGCATAATATACTAATTAGACCAGACAATCTTCTGGATGAAGCTGGGGCTGCGAGGGAAGCCAGTGCTGGCAGGCAGGGGAAGGAAGGCCTACTTTTGCATGAATTTTGTGCATCGGGCTCCTAGTTGTTAAGTAAAGCCAGTGACCTGGATATTTGGTACATATTTATTTTCCTTTACTTTCTAAAAAAGGAAGCAGCTAAATTGTGATAATTTCAGCAACACCACTGTAAAAAAATACTTTTTTAAATATCAGATATAATATTGAAGGTTTAGTATAATTGGTGTTTCTGAAAAAACGTTTCCTGCTTTGCAACATTGAAAATACTGATTTGCTTGCTGTAAATGATAAATGTTGATATAACTGAATGATGGTAATAATTGTCATTAATCCAGAAAATATTTAAATCTCTCTCAACATTTATGTCCCAAAATTTTTTAAAGCTTCAAGTAGGATCTGGTTTCGGAAGACAGAAAGCCTACAAAATTCTTAATTGGAACATTATCTTTAGATTCATTTGTCAAATTGACCTGGAGCTGGTTTGTTTAGGTGATAGAATTTTTATTGCCATTCTGGTCCTCTCTCCCTAAAAAATATCTCCTGAAAAGTTAAAATACAATAAATATAGTAGTTGATGCCTTATTATTTTCTGAAACTCACCATTAATCTTTACAGAAATGTATTCTATTCCCAACAGTTTTAACTAGGATGAACCTTTTTTTTAAAAGGATGAAGAAAAAAGGTGTGCCTTTGATTTGCATTTTTTAACTGCCAGTGTCATTTGGATTTTGTTTCTGTGAATTGCTTCTTTTTACCTATTTCCTTTTTAAAACTTGGAGTTGTTTTTAAGCAATCTGTAGAAACTTTATAGAGATTGTTTTGTCATATACTTTGCAGTTTGTTTTCTGGCCTTGGTATGTATCTTGTGCCTTTCTTGTGGCAAAAGGGGTCAACAAACTTTTTCTGTGAAGGGCCAGATGGTAAACATTTTAGGCTTTGTGGTCATACAGTCTCTATTCCACCTTTGTAGTATGAATACCCATAATACATAAACCAGTGGTTCTCAACCAGTGGTAATTTTGCTTTCTCTTCCCTCAACCACAAGAGACATTCGTCAATGTCCCAAGACATATTTGGTTATCACTGTGAAGGGAGATCCTGCTGGCATCTCAGTAAAGGCCAGGGATGCTGCTAAACATCTTAGGATGCATAGTGTACCCCTCCCCCTCATAAAATTATCTGGTTCTGAATGTCAGTAATACTGAATTTGAGAAATCCTGACCTGTAAATAAATGAACATGGCTATGTTCTAATAAAACTATAAAAACAAGCAAGAGGCCACATTTGACCAAGAGGCTGTAAGTTTGCTGACCCGTTTGCAGCATTTTTTTTGCTATATGATATCTATTTTCTGGTTTTGTTCCTGAATTATCTATTTCAACTCATTTTTTCAAATTTTATTTTATTTTAAATTTCTTTGACTAAAAATGCAGAAAAATAGCACCTTAGTAATTAGGTATTTTATTGTTTTTAATTAAAATTTTAAAAAGAAGTAAATCATTTCAAAAGTAGGTGAAGTTTCTTTTCTCTTCTTCAGTCTACTTTTCTTCCTGTATCTGCTGAAGAAATAAATTGATGCACTTCATATCTATAAAATAATATTTATAAATGTTGACTTTATTGTACAACTCAAACATGATATTGTATGTCAACTATGATTCAAAATAAATTTTAAAAAACACTTAGATGTACATGAAAGGGTTAAAGAGAATAAAATGGGGCAGAGAAAAACTTATTGTGCTTAGCAGATATCTTGCAGAAAGCTTGCAGCCTTGAGCACAGCATAGCTCAGATAACCAGCAGACACCTGCCATGGAAGGAACCAAGAACAGACCAGATCCTTACGTCAGCAGAGTGGCTTGCAGCCAGCAAAAATTAATAAAAACCTATTTCTCCCTGCTCTCTTCGCTGATGCCTTTCTCGGTCTCAGCCCACCTGCACTCAGGTGCCTGGAATAAAATCTCTTTTGATACATTATGGCCTCATGTCATAGGTGTGCAACCCTGGCCCGCTTCAAACCTTTCATTTGGTGCCAAACACCGGGGAAGGTCTAGTGAGGGATCCGGTAAGAGCCATCGCAGGATTCCAGCAACCAGGCACTTGGCACCCAGAGAGACCTTGATCATCTGGCTCCTGAGCTCTCCTTGTGTCCGGGGAAGCCCCCCCACCCCCCCCCGCTCCTCGTTCCCCCCCAGCCACGCTCCTACACAGCTGAACTTCTGCTGAACTCGTGACACTTACTTGGGCTCCCCTCGCCTTCCTCCGCATTGGTCTGGGTTGTACCCATTACTGGATAGTGGACCTCTCCTTGCCTTGCCTCCTCCTGCATCAACACCAGACATACATTCATAGATAAGTGGCTTTAGTCTGTTTTTCTCCGTCTGGACTGTCCTATCATTTTGGGTTTGGAGCCAGGCTCTGGGTTGATACTGTTCAGCCAGCCCCACGGAAATCCAGCGCTGGTCAGGACAAGTCCCCGGGGGAATCAGGTTCCCTCGCCCACTCTCCTGACCGGGACGCCTGTCACGGAGGGAGGGCTGCTTCCGTTTCTGGTGAACATTAGGGGGAGACAAGGACGCCTTTCTCAGCCTTAACTTCACGGAAAGCAGACCTTAAGCCAGTCGCCATGGGGAATTCTCAGTCGAGCATTCCCCACACCACACCCCTGGGCTGTCTACTTAAAAGCCTTCAGACCCTAGAATTCACGCAGGACTTCTGGCCTCAGTAAAACAGCACTTTCAATTTCCAAATCCTAACTGACCTTGACAATTCTGCCGCAGGCAGGGCAACTGGTCTGAGGTCCCATATATCCAGGCTTTTTTACACTCAAGGACACATCCTTCTCTCTGTAACAGCTGCTCTCCCTCACAGATTTTTCATTCTTTACTCTAAGCCCCCAAAGAATATCAAATCCTCCTCTTCCTTCACTACTTTTGATCTCACCAACCATTCCCCCATCTCCCAGCCTATGGCTCCTCAATCTCAGCAGCCTGAAAGTCCACCACCCTACCCAGCGGATCCCACCACCACCATTCCATCTCACACCTGCTCTGGAGCAGTCTTCGGCTCTCTTCCTCCCCCCACTCCAGCACTAGCCTTAAAGTGCCCCCTTTGAGAGATTGCTGGCGCCAAATATGGCTCATGCCCAGGGCCACGCAGATACCCTCTGCCAGCAGGCCCTTGCCCTCCCAGTCGGAGCAGATGCTGTCCGACAGAGACCCACTGTAAATCTATCAGGAAGGACAGGCAGGTCACAGGTCTCAAGACCACACAGTTCTCTGCCTAGGAGGACTGAAAAACGCAGACCACAAAGCAGGTAATTATAAAAAATTAGCAAAGGTCACCCAGGAAAGACATGAAAATCTGGCAGTATTCCTCTCGTCTTACACAGGCCATGAGAAAATACACCAATCTTGACCCTATAAGCTGAGAAGGAAAAACCCCTCAATGAGACCTTTTAAACATGACCTTTAAGGTCTCTAATAGTAGAGACAAGGAGACCCAAATTCAAAAACAAAAGACGAGATCAGGTCAAGGCAAAGGCCTTTCATCTCCTAGCCACCACACTCACGAACCCCAAATGAATTGCAGGTTCCAAGCAAGAGTAAGCCAGGGGCTAAGTCTCCTCCAGGCCCATGTTTCAAATGCAACAAGAGAGGACACTGGGCCAAGTCCTGCCAAAACCTGAGACCCCTGCCTGGGCCCTGCCCACGGTGAGGAAAGGAAGGCCACTGGAAATCAGACTGCAGTCTGGCCCCTCCAGGTCTGACCTCAACAAGGCTGCCCTCTGGATCTGCTTTGAAGCACCCAGACCTCCTGGGACTGGCCACTGAAGAAGCTGTCCAGGCCTTGAAAAGGCCCCACAGAATTACATCACCAGGACAGAGCCTCTGGTAAGATTGTGGTGGCAGGTAAGCATATATCCTTTTTAATTGACACTGGGGCCACTTATTCTGCCCTCTCCGAATTCACTGGGACCCTTGTCCCCTCCTTAGTCTCTATTATAGGGGTTGATAGATTAGTCTCACAGTCTTTAGCCACCTCACCTCTACACTGCATCTTACTAAATACCCACTTATCTACTCTTCTTGCCTGACCAAAACAGTACAGACAGTCCCTCAGAAAGCCCAGCTGTCCCAAACAACAGTCACCTACTTCAGTTTCACTCACCCCCACAAAGCCATGCCATTCCTTAGACTGTACACTCCTTATCTTCTTCATCACTGTCCCCTCCTCTAAACAAGAAATACTTTTCTTTCTCGGGCTCACTAGGTACTTTCGCCTCTGAGTTCCCAACTTCAATTTTCTTACAAAGCTCCTCTATAACGTAACATGGCAAAGGGACTCCTCACTGAGCCTTTAGATCCCAAGGCCAGCATTCTCACCCCTTTAATGCTCTGAAAACTTCTCTGACCTCAGTGCCTTCTCACACACACACCCCTTCCCAAAGAACAACTTTCTTTACTGCAAAACTACAAACTTCCCAAAGAACAACTTTCTTTGCTGCAAAACTACAAACACTTAACGCTTCTGGCTATTAGCAGAAGTTGAACTCATTATCACTCAAACCTTAGCATATTATCTCTAAGGAAAAATATGGTAGTTTTAAATCCAAGCGGCTAGATGCCTGGGAACAAACTACTAGGCCTGCTCTCTCCTCCCCCACCTTTTCTGCAGTCTCATATGCCTATACATAATTTTTCAAAGTCTTTGGCAAATTAAAACTTTAAAACATTACTATATTAAATGATAAACATCTAAATATTTCAATGAGTTTTAAGTTCACCTAATTTTAGCTTTTATTACAAAAAACCTATAAAGTAAATTTAAAACTGTTAATATAATGTCATGCTTTGTTAAAAATATATTTCTTAAAAGTGAGAATGTTCATCAATGTCAATCTAAGAAATGCTGGATGTTTACTTTTTAATCATCATTTGAAAATTAAGGCTTAAATATTGTAAATGGCACAGGCCAGTAAGCCAGAACAAGCATAATAGAAAAACTGAAATAATAAAACAGCAGTCTGCAGCCATCTAGTAAATCCTACCTTCCCTAAACCAGGGACACTTAAAAATAAATAATTTAAGAATAAACCTCATTTTAATATATTAGACTACAGCCCTCCAAACTTGCAGGTGTTCTGCAGGTGAACGGTGACACAGAGATGAGCTCGGCAAGCAGGATTGAGTTTAGAGAAGCAGAGGGCGACTGCTCACTCAGGCAAGTAGAAAAAAGCTCCAAAGTTCTCATGGCTTTTATTGGGGAGTACAGCAAGTAACAATGACAAACAGGCATGCCTATGAGATCATATGAGCTAAGTTATACATTAACTATTAATTTCCTATATTGTTCAAAGACCTTCTCAACCTGCAGCTGTGTACCCTTCCTTGTACTTTCCATGCCCTCATGGACTATTTATAACCCAAGGAAATTCTGCCTCTGAACAATAAATCTTGTGTGCAAGACTTTGTTCTGATGTGGCCCACTTGCAGGCCCCCGTCTGTTCTTGGCAGAACGTCCTCTTTTAGTTAACTTCTCTTTTCACTTAACAGGCTACAAAACTAATGTCTCTTTCCTTCCACCAGACCATTTGTCATAACTCTTATTATTCTAACTTTTACCCCAATAATACTAAAATGTATAAAACAGTTTGTCTTTACCAGGTTACAAACCCCACTTGTACTCAGAAAATACCACCCCTAGATACCATCACAACCTCCTTTTGTGCCCAGGCCTCATCATCCCTGACCCCCAGAGCAAGGACAATAGGCCAAGTACAAATGTAAAAACTCACCAGGGAAAAAGCTCCAAATGCCTAGCAAGGGGCAAAACTAAACACACACACACACACACACACACACACACACACACAAAAAAAAAAAAAAAAAAAAAAAAACAAAAACTCGTTTCCAGAATAACTACCCTCCCACTAGCCTTCCTGGAAAATAGCCCCTCTTGGATATCAGCCAAATAACTAATAAATTATATACCTAGACTTCCACATTCCTGCAGATTATTAGTAACAACATTCCCCCACCAGGCACAGACTATCCCATCCAACAGTGCAAGATATTTTTTAACTCATTACAGACCTCTGGATCCAGGGCTATTTACAGGATTTCTCTTCAAATCACATCTATTTGTTTACCATCATAGTGCTTCTAAATCTCACAGATCTCTTATATCCCTAAAATGGTCTCCCTACTCACCCTAGACCAGTGGTCGGCAAACTCATTAGTCGACAGAACCAAGTATCAACAGTACAACGATTGAAATTTCTTTTGAGAGTCAAATTTTTTAAACTTAAAGTATATAGGTAGGTACATTATTAACTTAATTAGGGTACTCCTAAGCTGGCCTTTGCTAAAAACATCCTCAATCTGATTGAGGTACGTTCGTTGAGGTAGACCCCATCCAACTCTCTCACCCACACTCGTCTTGTATACTTGTTTTGTCTATCTCCTTTTGTTCATCCTCTCTATATGTCCAAACCATCTCAACATACCTTTCTCAATCCTCGACACTACATCTTTTTTCACTCCACAACGTTCCCTAAAATTAACTTAATAAACTTTACTTTTGTCATCCGCGGGCAATTTGCGGACGCGACTAGCACTAACCGCTGCACAATGAGACTGCTGACTGACTGGCTCACTCAACTTGTGCATGAATCGCGTGAGCCTCCCCTGTGCCACGTCTTCCATCGCCTGACCGACAGACCAACACTCCCCACTTCTTCTAACACCACTTCTTCAAAATAGACTCGCCCAGGCCGAAAACCGACTTCTGCACATGGGCCACAAAGTTTCAATCGCACTGTACGTGCGTGCCCACATGTGGTATTTTGTGGAAGAGCCACCCTCAAGGGGCCAAAGAGCCGCATGTGGCTCACGAGCTGCGGTTGGCCGACCATTGCCTTAGACCAGCCGTGGGCAAACTATAGCCCGCGGGCCGGATCCCGCCCGTTTGAAATGAATAAAACTAAAAAAAAAAAAAGACCGTACCCTTTTATGTAATGATGTTTACTTTGAATTTATATTAGTTCACACAAACACTCCATCCATGCTTTTGTTCCAGCCCTCCGGTCAGTTTAAGAACCCATTGTGGCCCTCGAGTCAAAAAATTTGCCCACCCCTGCCTTAGACTATCTTTTAGCCAAAGAGGGAAGGTTTTGTTTAATTCCTAACACCTCCTGTTGTTTTTATCTAAACTCTACAGGTCAAATAGAGGAAAGAACACAACACATTCTACAGAATACTCAATGGCTCAAGGAAATCAGTTAGGACAGCATAGAGAAGTCCATATGGTCCAGCCTACATGCAGCTCTGCCCAAATTAACGGGCTTTTACCCCCTTACAGGCCCCCTAATACTATTTCTCCTACTCCTCCTCTTCAGGCCCTACATTTTTCAGAATAGCTACCAAATTTATACAAACAAGATTACAAGTCCTAGTTAAGACAGTAAGACAATTTGTCCTTACCTAAGAAAAGGGACCCTACAGGCCTATATTCCAAGAAATAATCTGAATTTACTCCTTAGGCGTCCACGACAGCCCCTCCCATGCATGAAGCAGACAAAGAGAAACAGCAACCCCATTCCCCTTCTTTTTCTTTATATATACCCTTTAAGATGGGAGTGAAAGGGTTAAAGAGAATAAAATGGGGCAGAGAAAGACTTATTCTGTTTAGCAGATATCTTGCAGAAAGCTTGCAGCCTTGAGCACAGCATAGCTCAGATAACCAGCAGACACCTGCCATGGGAGGAACCAAGAATGGACCAGACCCTTACGTCAGCAGAGTGGCTTGCAGCCAGCAAAAACTAATAAAAACCTATTTCTCCCTGCTCTCTTCACTGATGCTTTTCTCGGTCTCAGCCCACCTTCACCCAGGTGCCCCGAATAAAATCTCTTTTGATACATTATGGCCTCATGTCATAGGTGTGCAACCCCGGCCCACTCCGAACCTTTCAGTACATATATTATGAATTTCGCAGTAACTAAAATGGTGACACATATTTCTGTAACTGTCTTTTTTTTACAGTATCTGGTTTCTAAAACTACTGAAAAATTCTCATCTAATTATTTTACCCACTGTGTTGTATTTTTTTTATAATTTATTTTTATGTCTTTTTCTGAAAATAGAGAAAAACAATTGCAGATAAAATTCATTCAATATATTAGAGCAGCAAGGGATTTAATAAAGGATATTTTGTAATTTGAAGAATTTTCAAGAGTCCAAAGAATCGGCTTTATGGATTGTATAAGCAAGAAAAAAAGGGAGGAAGGACCAAGACCCAGATATGCCACAGAGTTTGTTAAATGTTTCTTCATGATTAGGTTCAGAATATGCATCTTTACATTTATGAATGTTTGACAAATACTATATAATAATGAAACCAAATGTGGGGTGTTGAATCTGAGTTTATTGTTTCACAAAAACAAAGAATGAAGTCATGGACAAAAGCAGAGAGCAGAACCAAAGTTTATTGGGAGAAGCCAGTCCTGGAAAAAGTGTAGCTGTGGTTCCAGGAGCAGCCCTGTGTCCAGGGCTTCTTTTACCAGTACATGGCTCTAAGCCATGTGGGAGGGATCTGGTCTCCCACAACAGGACCTTCAGGTATCTATTGTGCACGGGTGGAGGGGGGGAACGCCCCCCTTTTTTTGTATATATGATTGTTAGTTTCTGATTGGTCCTTTCAAGAATTTTGCCTTAGACTACCTTGTGATTGGTTATCTGCAAGCTGCCTATCTTAGCAACATCCATACATTTTAAAGCTCATGTCTCCCACTAGCATTCTTCCTGCCCTACCCAGTTGGGGTGTCTCAGTAACTCCACCTAGTTTTACTTCTTCTCCCCATCCCCTACCATGGTCTTGTCCTTGTCTACCTAGCTTCCCTCTGCCTCCTAAATAGTATTGCTTCAGGCATTATGTCATGGAGTACATGATGTAATTGTCCTATTATTGGCAATGGTAACTTTACCTGATTAATATATTACTTTCCTGGTTTCTCTGCTGGAAAGTTGGTATTTTTCTCTTTATAATTAATAAGTGATATGCGAGGAGATGCTTTTATATTTTATTTTTATTAGAGGTTTTTTGTTGTTTTTAAATGTATTTTTATTGATTTCAGAGAGGAAGAGAGAGATAGAAACATCAATGATGAGAGAGAACCATTGACTGGTTGCCTCCTGCACGCACCACACTGGGGATTGAGCCCACAACCCAGGCATGTGCCCTGACTGAGAATCTAACTGTGACCTCCTAGTTCATAGGTCAATGCTCAACCAATGGGCTATGCTGACTGGGCTATTTTTATTGTTTTAATATATATTTTTATAAATCTTTATTGTTGAAAGTATTACATAGGTCCCGTATTTTCCCCCATTGCCCTCTTTCCTCCTCCCCCGACAAGTCTTCACCATCCTATTGTCTGTGTCTATGGGTAATGCATATACACATATGAGCTCATTGGTTGATCTCTTCCCTCCGCCCCCTTCACTCTCCCGTGCCTTTCCTCTGAGGTTTGACAGTCTGTTCAATGTTTCTATGTCTCTGGGTCTATTTTTGTTCATCAGTTTATGTTGTTCATTAGATTCCACATATGAGAGAGATCTGGCTTATTTCGTTTAGCATAATGCTCTCCAGGTCCATCCATATACTGTTGTGAATTGTAAGAGCTCTTTCTTTTTTACATTTGCATAGTATTCCATTGTATAGATGCACCATAGTTTTTTAATTCATTCATCTGCTGATGGGCACGTAGGCTATTTCCAAATCTTAGCTATTGTAAATTGTGCTGCTATGAACATAGGGGTACAGTTGTTTATTTTTTCCTTAATTTCCATTGTCCTAGGACAGTGGTCAGCAAACTCATTAGTCAACAGAACCAAATATCAACAGTACAATTAAAACTTCTTTTCAGAGCCAAATTTTTTAAACTTAAATTATATAGGTAGGTACATTGTTATTAACTTAATTAGGGTACTCCTAAGCTGGCCTTTGCTAAAAACATCCTCAGTCTGATTGTGGTACGTTCGCTGAAGTCAACCCCTTCCGACTCTCCCATCCACACTCCTCTTGTATACTTGTTTCGTCTATGTCCTTTCATTCATCCTCTCTATATGTCCAAACCATCTCAACATACCTTTCTCAATCCTCGACACTACATCTTCTCTTGGGTTTCTCAGAAAATAAAAAAAAAAATCCTCTCTCCATCATTCTAAACCTCTCTCCTGCTCTGACATACCCAGAACATGATGCTGAAATACCTAAAGTATTCCCATGGTAAAATAAACTGTGCATGACGTGCAGTCCCCAATAGATAGCTGTGACTCCACTCCTTTTTCTCCCATTTAAGAATGCTTCTAGGAGCCTTGGCCAGGTAGCTCAGTTTGGTAGAGCATTGTCCCAATACGCCAAGGTTGTGGGCACATACGAGAAGCAACCAATGAGTTCACTGAGTGGAGCAACACATCAGTCTCTCTCTCTCTCTCTCTCTCTCTCTCTCTCTCTCTCTCTCTCTCGTCAGTTCTAAAATCAATAATAATAATGATAAAAAAGAATGCCTCGAGGAATGTAAATCAGTCAGAGTAATGTTGGGATAAGCATCTGCTACTTTCTAGAAAAAAAAATCTTAATCCAATTGCTATACATTAAACTACACACAATCAAACTATTTGCAGTACAGCTTACCACTGACCGCATCACACTTGTTGGGGCATTTTGGTTGAGGAGTGTGGTTTCAGACCGCGAGTGGTGACATTCATTCGTTCATTCATTCATTCATTCATTCATCATATAATTTTCTGAGCACTTGCTCTGTGTTAGGAGCTTGGTGCTGGGCACTGGGAGCAGCAGCAAACAAGCCAAACATGGCCTCTGCCCTCCCAGAGCTCCAGCCAGGTGGGGAGCATCCATGTGGAGTGAGCTCAAGTGCAGTGAGCTTACAGCTGGAGAAGCATCGGCCTTTCCAGGATAGTGTCGCCAGAGTCCTAGCCTGGTCTACAGGCTCCGCAAGAGCTTCAGGGAAGAGGTCCTGATGAATAAGCTGGCGGAAGGGGGTGGGGCGGGGGGATCGATGAAGCCTGTGCTGGGGGTGGGGGTGGACAGTGGCCCGGCAGAAGTGAGCACCAGTGTTGGAGGGCGTCCACCT
Organism: Myotis myotis; assembly: GCF_014108235.1. Taxonomy (NCBI): domain Eukaryota; kingdom Metazoa; phylum Chordata; class Mammalia; order Chiroptera; family Vespertilionidae; genus Myotis; species Myotis myotis. Next base: position 9,249,392 of record NW_023416323.1, read on the forward strand.
CCACTCAGGTCTACACCAAGGCCAGCCTGTCAGGGAAGGAGGAGGGAGTGGCATGAGAGGCAGCAGCAGAGGCAGGCAGGGGCCAAGGGTGCAGGGCACTGGGTCTTTATCAGGAGAGCAAGACGAAGAGCGTTAAGTGTGTGCTGAGGGGAGAGGGATGAGTGTGTCAGATTTGTTCTAAAAGAGCCCTCAGGTGTCTATGGAATGGGGTGTGGTTGTACACGAGAAAGACAGCAAGTGTCACTTGTATGCAGACAGGGGCACTGCATGAATTCTCTTCCAGCCCTATTTACAAATATGTTTTTATTGATTTCCAAGAGGAAGGGAGAAGGAGAAAGAGAAACCGCAATGATGTGAGAGAATCATTGATTGGCTGCCTCCTGCAGGCCCCACATTGGGATTGAGCTTGCAACCTGGGCATGTGCCGGAATCGAACCGTGACCTCCTGGTTCACAGGTTGACACTCAACCACTGAGCCATGCTGGCCGGGCCCTTCCAGCCCTATTGGACCAGACATGGCTGAGGATTTGGAAAGTGACTGGGGGATGAACCGCATGGGCAGCCTCCTGCTTGTGTGTCCTACCTCTGGAGCCTGGTCTAGTTTTCCTCTTTCCCTCCCTTCCCTTAGGAAGACCCAACGGGCCAGTTCAGCAGATAAGGACTCCAGTGCAGGTAAACCCACCAGGCCAATTTGGGGACGAGGATGTAGAAATGATGGAAACAGAGGCCAGAGGGCTGTCTTAAGGGACTGGACAGCAGTGAGCATGGCATGGGGCCTGGAGTGCAGAGACCCGGTGGGTGCAGGACCTGGGATGGGCAGCGCAGAAATTCACTCACCTCAGGGAGACCCACCTGAAGAATGCGGATTCCGCAAGTTTGGGGAGTGCGCCTGGAATCCCTATTTTAAGGAGCCCCATCCTCTCCCCCGCAAGGCGATTCTAACTTGGGCGGCCCGGCGACCTTCCTTTTGAGAATGCCTCAGTGCTGGTTGGCTTCTGGGTCTTGCATCCTTAACCCCCTCCGCTGTCTCTCACCAGCTTGGGCCTGAAAGCTTGTTTCAGTCCTGCATTAAGGATGTGGATAACCACATTCCAGGCCCGGGTTGGGGGGCTGCCGGTCCTGCGGTACAGCAACGTGCGGCCGCCAGGGGGCGCCAGAGGCCTCGGCTCGTGCGCTCGGGCTCCTCCGCCAACGGGCGCCGCGCCCGAGCGAGCGGAGAGCAGCAGAGCCAGAGCGCTGCGGGCTCACAAAGCGCCAGACTGTGTGGCGGCGGCAGGAGCGCAGGAGCGAGGCCAGAGCTTCCCCCGCGACCGCGCCACCGGAGCTCCGGCGACTCCGACGCGGGGACCCGGGCCAGCCCCCAAGGTACGTGCCCGCCAAACCCCGCGCCCCAACTTGGCGTAGTTGGGACTCCCCGCGACCACCTAGGGCTGGCAGGGTCGGGGGTCTGGGGTGTCTCCGCGAACCCCTCTGGCCGAGGCGGCAGGGTGGGCAAGGAGAGAGCCTCCCAGCCGCGGGTACTCCCCCACCCCCCATGCTGCCCGAGCCTGGATGCTGCTCGGAGCCCGGCTGCCCCCCTCTATCAGCTCTGGGCGCCGTCCGCGGGAGGCGGCGTGCGGGGCCAGGGCTCCCGGTTTGTGGAGGGCACTGGAGCCTCCGTCTGAGAGTAGCGGGGTCCGGGGCACCCAGAGAACGGCTGGCAGGGCTCCCCTGTAGTTTGACAGCAGCCCCTAATCTGTGACGCAGCCTCTTCATTGATAACTGAGTCCCCCCCATTCCCGAGAGGGGTCCCCGGGTCTCTAGATCCTCGACAGGCGCCCGGGGTGGGCGAGAGATGGCCCCTGGCCCGCCGGGAGACCCCCGCCCTGTCGCTGGGGCCGGTGACGGCGCCCAGTCCTCGGGGCGGCTGGGGGCTCGGCCCGCTCACCGCCCCGCGCCCTGCCCCGCAGATGCCAGCGATCGCGGTGCTCGCGGCGGCCGCCGCGTGTGCTTCCTCCAGGTCCAGAGCCGGCGCCTGGAAGCGCTCGCGGGGCGCGCGGGCCCCAACGGCAATTTCCTGAACAACGACCAGTGGCTGAGCACCGTCTCCCAGTACGACCGCGACAAGTACTGGAACCGCTTTCGAGACGTGAGTACCGGGGGCGGGAGCCTCCGCGAGGGGCCCGAGGCGGGCGGGGGGCTGCGCAGGCCTCCAGGGCAGCTGGCGGGTCCTGGCTCCCAGGCTGTCTTGCCTGAGAAGAACTTTGAAGGGGCACTTGGAAGGCCTGCGCCTCTTGGCCTGTTACCTGTAGTCCAGGTGTGTGTATTTGTAGGACGGGTGGAGGCGACTCGACTGAGCGTGGAATGAACCCTGAGCAGCTGCAGAGAGAGAGGCTCCCGCAGCGTCTGAATCCTCCTTAGGTGGATGGCTGGCTGTGCCCAGCCCCACAGAGAACCTCTTGGGCAGCTGTGATTGGACCGTCTCTAGGGTGTGCTGCAGGGGTTAGGTTTGGGGGTGAGCCCAGCTTATGGGTTAGGGAGCCAGGTGTTCCAGGTGCTCCAGATTTTTGGAGGGACATGGCAGTGGGCTGCATGAAATGGTGGTGTTGACCTTTGGCATCTTTAGGGGAAGGGGAAGGGGCAGGGAGCAGGGAGCTCATGGAGTTGGTCCCTGCCCTGAAGAGGAGACTGGGTGGCAGGATTGCGCCTCTGGGGAGCCCTGAGGGGAGGAAGTTATTCCTGGGCGCCCAGAGCACATCTGCTGTCTGTTTCTGCCCCCAAGTCTGGCTGCTGCTCCCCAGGTAAGCCCCAGCGGATGCAGGGGCAAGAGGCGCCTGGTACAGCCTTTCCGGCAGATGGCATCCCTCTGTGCCGTGGGAGCTGCTGCCAGCTCTTTCCTAGGTGGATGACTAGGAAGAAGGTTTATGATATGTACCATTGGGAATGCCTGCCACTGAGAGACTCCTACCCCAGAGCCTCTTCTCATGGATGGGCACAGGGCTCTGGGAGGTGGGAGATGGGTGGGAGTCACCCTCTTTCACTGGATTGCCCTCAGCCCCATTCTGGGTAACCCCATCCCTTGCAGGAGGAGAGTCTGAGGATTCCACTGAATTCAGATGGCTTCTTGTACTTTCCAAAGAGCATCTCTCCAGGTCACATTCCAGAGGAACAGGTGTGCCCATAGCCTTGCGTGGGGCCTTAGTTCTCTCTCTTCTTTCTGGGGGTTGCTTCTCTTTGAAAGGTGCTTTCAAACACTTTTCATAAGCCTCCACAGTTTATTGGGGGCGGGGGGTCTTAGTTTTGCAGCAGATATTCTTCCTGCTCCTCCCACCTGCCCATGGGATTCCTGCCATTCTTACCCCTGTTCCTGCCCTGCCCTGTAAACCATCTTCAATCCCTTCAGTTCAGCTCTGAGGAGCCTTGGACTGACTACCTGTGCCCGTGGATGAGAAAGATGCCCAAATTGCCCAAAAGATGCCCCAAAGGAGTCTCCGTTCATGGGCTCACATAGAGTAGAAATCATTTTTGTTTGTTTTAGAGAGCGGCGAGGAATAGAGCAGTTGCTTAACTCTGCTCACGATGGGAGAATTGGGCCAGGTGTCCCTTTGCAGGTGGCGTGGTTTGCAGGGCAGCTGGGTCACATTGAGGGGGGTTGTGGTCTTAGAGATGTGGAACTGTTCACTGAGCTTCCGTGCCTGTTCAAGGTTTTCTCGTGTCAGTGTGCCATAAGCACGGCATTATTCTTATTTCCCATTTGTCCTTAAATTTTTGAAATTGGACTTTTCTCCATTTCCCATCTTTCTTGAAAATGGTGATATTTTTTATCCTTGGATCAGGTGTTTTCCAAACCTGACTTACCATGCCACTCACCTGGGTGCTTGTTAAATTACAGCACCCAGCTTCTTCCCTGAGGTTCTCACCCCCCATTTCTGGGATGAGTGCTGGAAACCTGTATTTTAAACAAGCATTCTTATGATGTTTAGGAACTACTGCCTTAAATGCTGAAAAATGTCCAAAGCATAACAAAAAGAGAAAAGCTTCTCTGTTCAAATGTGCTGCTTTTTTGTATCTGGAGTAATTTTAGGTATAAAACTAATATTTTAAGCAGCATATATTCTTTTTTTTATAAAACATCTTTATTGTTAAAAGTTTTTATTACATATGTCCCCTTTTTTCCCCATTGACCTCTCTCATCCTGCTCCCTCCCCCTCAGCCCAGGCCTTCACCCCCCCCCCCATTGTCTGTGTCCATTGGTTATGCTTATATGCATGCAATTTCATTGGTTGATCTCCCCTGCCTTCCCTCTGAGGTTTGACAGTCTGCTTGATGCTTCTATCTTTGGATCTATTTTTGTTGATCTGTTTATGTTGTTCATGATATTCCCCAAATGAGCAGGATCGTGTGATACTTATCTTTCTCTGACTGGCTTATTTTGCTTAGCATAATGCTCTCCAGGTCCATCCATACTGTTGCAAATGGTAAGAGTTCCTTCTTTTTTACAGCATCGTAGTATTCCATTGTGTAGATGTACCACAGGATTTTAATCTACTTGTCTGCTGATGGGCACTTAGGCTGTTTCCAAATCTTAGCTATTATAAATTATGCTGCTATGAACATAGGGGTGCATATGTTCTTTCTGATTGGTGTTTCTGATTTCTTGAGATATATACCTAGAAGTGGAATCACTGGATCAATTGGGAGCTCTCTTTTTAATTTTTTGAAGAAACTCCATACTGTTTTCCACTGAGGCTGCACCAGTCTGCATTCCCACCAGCAGTGTACGAGGGGTCCCTTTTCTCCACATCTTTGCCAGCACTTGTTTGTTGATTTGTTGATGATAGCCATCTGATAGGTGTGAGGTGGTACCTCATTGTCGTTTTGATTTGCATCTCTTGGATGATTAGTGACTTTGAACATTTTTTCATATGCCTCTTGGCCTTCTGTATGTCTACTTTGGAGAAGTGTGTATTTAGGTCCTAGCCCATTTTTTAATTGAATTGTTTATCTTTCTTTTGTTAAGTTGTACAAGTTCTCTATAAATGGAGATTAACCCCTTATCGGATGTATCATTGGCAAATATGTTCTCCCATGCAGTGGGCTTTCTTGTTGTTTTGCTGATGGTTTCTTTTGCTGTGCAGAAGCTTTTTATTTTGATGTCCCATTTGTTTATTTTCTCCTTAGTTTCCATTGTCCTAGGAGCTGTATTGGTAAACAGATGTCTGATATTGCAGTATATATTCTTTTTAAATGACAATTTAATCCATAGTAACATTAAAAACATCTAAAAATGTTTAGAAATCCCAAACATCTTCAATTACAATCATTTTATATGCCTTTTGGGGTTCTCTGATGCTAGCCATGGAACAGACATAATTTAAGGCCATTAACCTCTTTAAAGTGTTGTGAAACTCAAACTAGATAATCTTTTAGGCCAAGTTCAGGTGTCTTCATGTGGGTCATTTACTTGGAATATCCACAAAGCCTCAGTCCCTGGGACCAGGGAGTAAGAGCTTGCTTTCTATGGAAACCAGCTGTTCAGTGGACAACAGACAAAGCCCCAGCTAGGGCAGTTGCTCAGCCAGTCTGATAGTTTTCACTGAGCCAGGCCTTGCTAGAGGTTGACAAAACTCAACTTCTCTGCTTTTGTTTTGTTGAATCTACCAATGACTTGGAAAAACTGCCCCGAGATTATTGTTACAATGCTTGTCAGTTTTTGAACGTCATTGTAAAAGGAAACTTTTTGCCTTTCCTGAGACTCATCACTTTTCTGCACTTGGGGGAGAGATATTGAGAAGTAATTTTTGAACTTGTGAAACTGAAAAGTGAAGGCTCCCTTTAGAGAGCTGATGATGCCCATTGGTGTTATTGGGCTAACTTGGAAATAGAAATGATGGTGTCTGTGTGCCCCATGCTCCCCAGCCTGTAATGTGTGCTGTGACATTGTCAGAGATGTCCTGGTAGCCGGTACTTACCGCTTTGAAGTGGTCCTATTGCTCTAGGTACACAAAGAACCACTATCTCCTTTCCAGAAGAAACATCTCAGGATTTCTCCATGTCGTATTACCTGGAGCAATGGATCCAGGAGCAACATACCATTAACATGTAAGGAGATGTTTGCTCCTTAAATGTATTGGTGGTCTGTTAGGCTGTCCATCATTCTTTTTTATTAATTTACTAGAGGCCTGGTGCATGAAATTTCGTGCACTTGCGGGGGGGGGGGGGGGGGGGGGGGGGTTGGGGGGGGTGTTCTCAAGCCTGGCCTGTGCCCTCTCACAGTGTGGGAGCCCTGCAATCAATCTCCCCAAAAGGTGGGTCCCGCCTCTATGCTGCACACACAGCATCAAGTCCCCACCCACCCACGTGTGCCTTGCCACGCACCCAGTCCCGCCCACCCATGCACGCCCGCTGGGCACGCAGCCTCCTGGTGGTGGATTGTTACGGTGCGAGGGAGTCACAGAGTGAGGGCGTGATGACCACATAGGCTTTTATTAGTATAGATTTTCCAATTATAGAATTTATCATTCTTTTATAAAGACTAGCCCTTGGGATGTTTGGGCCAGATGGAGACCCAGACTTTTGCATAAATACAGTATGAAGGAGGAGAAGTTGAAGGATAGATGTTTGTATTTAGTTGCACAATTATTTCCCATTTCCAACTCTCATGCATTTAATTTCTCTGTGGTTTGAGGTTGAGGGGTCACAATGCCACAGCCATTCTCCTGATTTTTTTATGTATATCATTTGGCTTTCCATACCTATTTCTGTAAGGAAATTTTCCTCTGTTTATTCAAACATTCATCTGTACGTTCATTTATTCCAACAAATATTTGACTGTCTACTATGTACTAGGGTGGTTGGCTCTAAGGGTGAGCAAGATAAAGTTTCCTCTTTACTCAGGTAATCTCTTATCTGCTGGATGAAACACTTTCTCTTATGCTATCGCACATTTCTTTGTTATCATGTTTTCTTTTTAAATAAGTTTTTCTTACAAAGGTAATATGTACTGATTGTAATTAAAAATTAAAACTGCAGAAATAGACAATACTTAACATCAATGAAGCACTTCATTGTTTAAGATACTTTACATATATTATCTCATTTAAGTTAAAACAATCCTAGGAGAGAAATACTATTACTGTCCCTGATTTACTGGGAGGGTAAGTCCCTTGCCCAGAGTTAATGGAGCTGGGCTGCCGAGGAGCCTGGCTGGAACCAGGAAGTCGGCTTCTAGACTGACTATGCACAGTGGCCAAGCAAGAATGGAGTGGATTTGGGTGTGAGCCTCCACTGGTAGCACATGGCAAGTCTTTCCTGCTTTATGTGGAGGGGTAACTAGTGAGGAACCTTAAGTTGAGACACAGTAGAATAGGAAGCCAGATTGACCAAGAGCTTATTGTAGGGGTCGCAACAGGCCTTATCTTCTGCTAATAATGAGCTTCTGATTTGATTAAAATAATATTGTTGCTTACACCAAACATGGCATTTTCTTTCTTTTGCACACGTGAAACTAGCCCTGGCATTTAACTCCAGTGTAATTACCTTCAGCAGGCTCAGAGAATCAGAAGTGTTGCTTTCGCTGGCATTTATCTTACTCCGAGTGGCCTGGGTTTGTAATTCTAATGAGACCACAAGGGCCAGCCCACTTTCTTTCCCCACAGGCTCCCTGGGATTTGGTGGTCTCTTTAGCAGAACTGGGGTGTCAGTGAGCAGCTGACCTGCTCATTTGATCTTAGCAGCTCAGCTATAATGAGTTTCAAGGAGAAGTGGGGCTTATTGATGGAATGGTGGCTGGCTCAGTCGGTGGGGTTGGTGACAAGAGAGGTGTATGGCTTAGTGGATCAGTCATTAATCTGTCACCACAGAAACTCGGCTTGTAATAGAGAATAGCAGAATATCATTTTGATTAAACAGGTTCAAGGGGACTTAAATGAGTTTGTGATCCTAACTCTCTTTAATGAACCCACTCTCTTAAATCCCCTGTATGAGATGACCACTGATAGAAATAATTATTTCACAGGAACCATTAGAAAGGGTCACTTTGAAAATGGACAGGCCTACAACCGTTTTGTGCTCTCTGTCCCTGCTTTCAGTTTGCCCTTGACGGAGAAAGCCTAGTGCTGTCCTGGCAAGGATGGCGGAGCTTCTTGTCCCAGTTGACCTTCCCAGGCTGACCTCCCGGCTTCTCCTTGTCCTACCCAAACCCTGCTCCCCCCTCCCCCAGTACTGCAGCTTCCTGGGATTGCTGGGGGGATAAATACTCTCCTATATGCTGGTGAGATTATTTTCAAAGGCAAGAAATGGTCCAAAATGGATCCCTGGACCTGTAATTCTCTCCTATAGGGGTGGGACCTGATCATTGGCTGAACTATTCAGTCTTGCTTGGGGAAACAAAGTAATGTTAGTAATTGAATGTTTTGTAATAAGTCATTTCTTACTCATTTACTCAATACAATATATTTCTAACCAAACACTCTCAAAGCTCTCGAAGTTGAGTCATGCCAAGGTGAAGAGCCCGCTCTTAACCTGAGTTCACATTCCAGTCTTGCCAAGCTTATACTTGGGTCTTGGCTAGAGCACCAGTTTCCTCATCTGTAAAACTGGTGTGACCCTCCCTACTCTGTGGGGTTTGGAGGAGGACTGAGTGAACCCATGGCACCAGGCAGATGCTCATGATCTTTCAGTGGCTGATGTGCCTGCTATTTTGCTTTGCTTCCTGAGGGTCACTTCTCTTCACATAGGCTCTGTGAGCATGAGTGAGTTGCTGGCACCCAGCTATAGAGAAATGTCTCGGAGAAAGGTTGGGGAGGTTTGTTCCATTATCTTTGAGGCTGTTCTCACTCCATTGCTTGTCAATCTGGAAGGCTGTGTGAGGTTCCACGTGGTCCAGTCTGTTATTTTCCAGTTGCAGCTCCTGGCACAGAAGTCCTTCCCTTCATATTTCACAGCATCAGCGGACCTCTCCAGAAACCCTGAAACCGGCACCTCTCATCATGATGTATCTGAGAGGAGGTTTGCACCCAGCTGTGCCTGAAATCCTAGTTGTGTTAAGAGCTCCCCAGGGAGCCCTGTTATGCCAGCTAAGCCCTAATTGGTTTCACTTTTAACATTAAGCTCTGATCCAGTTGCCTCCAGCCCATCTCAGAAGATAAAAACTTCATCTGGTTCTGTAGAGTGGTCCCGGGCTGGCTTTGGGGTGGATGGGTTCTGCATCACTGTTCTTAGGGAAGCTCTTGCAGGGTCTAGCAAATGCTTCTTCTTGTTGGTTTTAGAATCAATAGAAAATACTTAGCAGGATCGGCCAGGCCTTTGTTCCTTTGTCTATCACAGACCCAACTCCTCAGTTCCACCTCATTACAGGCCGCCAGAGGACCCATACCTCACTACCGCCGAAGCAGGCTAGCGTGGTTTAGGAGAACCCTAACAATAATAAATAGTCAGCACAGGGCATGGTGCAAAAATGTTCTCCAAATGCCAGCTACGCACCAGGCCTTTGCTAGGTGCTGGGTGAAGAATCTAGACCCAGTTTGTATCCTCCTGGAGTTTACGCTCTAGCGTGGCAGACAGAAGAACAGCCACAAATAATGATTTAGGTACAGTTGAGAAAAGTGCTACAGGCAGAGGTGCAGGTGCTGGATCATGTGTAATGGGAAGGGGAAGGGGCTGATGAATTATTCCGGTTGGGGAATGCTGCTGGGAAGGCACTGGAGCTGGGAGCACTGGATGATAGGAGGGAACCAGGAGAGTAGGGAGGTGCTTGTGTTCCAGGCTGCGAGTGGGAAGTGCAGGCCCAAAGGTCTTGAAATGGGAAAGACCTTGCTGTGTCTCCATCAGATGTATTTGCCCCAGGATTCCTTTAAGTAGCAAGCTCTTTCTCAGTTCATTTAAAAAGCACGCTTTGGCCTTGGCTGGTTTGGCTCAGTGGATAGAGTGTCGGCCCGAGGACTGAAGAAGGGTCCCAGGTTTGATTCTGGTCAAGGGCACATGCCCAGGTTGCGGGCTCCATACTCAGTAGGGGGCGTGTAGGAGGCAGCCAGTTGATGAGTCCCTCTCATCATTGATGTTTCTCTCTCTCTCCCTCTCTGAAGTCAATAAAAATATATTTCAAAAAAATAAAAATAAAAAGCACGCTTTGCACATTTTCAATTTGACACACATTTTGGGGGCGGGGGTATGAGTCTCCTATAACAAGTGAGGTACACAGATGGGCCAAGTACTTGGAGGGATGGCCAGTTCTTTTGTCCCTGCACCTTTCCCCCGTCCCCCCTTGTCTCTGGCCTGTGTTCTGCAGCGACTCTGCTGTGTAAATATCCCTCACCCCACTTTCCCCTTTAAAAAAATACTTCCTAGCCTTCCAGTGATGGGGCCAATGAGTTCTCTTTCCCTCTGTGGCCAAGTGTCCCGGGCTGTAGAATTCCTACAATCCCAAGTGTTGTTTAGAAATAAGGGCACCATAGAGTTTCTTGGACAGAGTAATGATATGCGCAGTTTATCTTTAAAAAATGAGGCTGGAGTATATGGGCTGCTCCTTGCCCTCCTCCCTGTGCCCCTCCCCCACTGCCATTGCTGAGAACCAGCTGGGTGCCAGGCTTGGAAGCTAAAGATGAAACCCAACATTTCTGTCCTCAGGGTCACAGTTCAGGGGGGAGACGGCACGCATGCCCTTTCTGCAGCACCGTGTCAGAGTGCTGCCTAATGTGTGCACCCTGGCTCCTGGCCTGGGTCCTCCCAGACAAGACCGAGGCAGACATGAGGATAATGGTTTCTTTCTGGGTGGAAGAAAGGTGAGTTCACAGACTAGAGATGTGAATTATTGGAGATTCTCCTGGAGGAATAACACTAATGTCTAAATTCACTTGATTGGGCTGCTTTTCTGATGATTCTGTGCAGTATGGCCCTCAGGTGACACCCTCCCTTGATCCTATATAAGGACCTTCTCTTTGGCACAATGCGGGAGGGAGGAAGGAAGGACATATTATAGAACTCTTTGTAATAATTTGCAAACTCTTCCTGGGCAATCTTCGACACGACCCACTGCAGAAGGCACCGTCAGTATTCCCCAGTGTAATTATGTGGTGGGTGAGCAGCATTTATTCAGAGTCTGTCAGTGCCTGTGATTGGAGGCAGGCAACAGAACGTACTGCAGGTGTGCCAGGCGATCTTGGCACGGAGAAAACAAATAGGCAGAGGGCAGAAGCCTCCACTTTCCTATTTCCGCTCCACCCTTTCTGTTCCACCATGTAGATGGAATCACTCTCCCTCAGTTCTGAAAAAGGCCAGGCCAGGGTGAATGCCCAGCCACCGCCAAGGCAAAAAGAGAGATGCCCAGAGCCCGGTGCTAGAGCCCTGCTTCTCAGACTTACATCTTCCCAACCTCAGAAGCCCGCTTTGGGCTGATTGACAGTGTGGACTCCAGCCTCCTCACCTAGAGCACAGTCTCTGATAGCCACGGTGGCACCCAGGAGCCTGCATTTTAAACAAGCAGTCAGGTGATTCCGATGCAGGTAATCCTCAGACTGTATTTTCAGAAGAATCCTAGAGAATTATTCTTGCCAAACCGCCAACACCATTAGCTCCAATGAATAATAAAATTGTGGACAAAATGAGCATTTTGTCTTGTAAATTGTGTGTGCATTGTTTTCCCCTATGTCGGCAGGGCTATCGTCAGCATCAGGGGGAGACAGGCCTTGCTTTGCAGTGTGCGTATCTGCACAGGTCTGAGCAGCAGCCACCGTGTCGAGGTGCTGCTGGGGTAGAAGAGCCCTGGACTCCTGACTGGCTTCCAGGGCATTATGCACGTTTGTTCCCATAAGCACCCCAGAATCGATGTGGGACCTTTTCCATGACAAAGTCCTTGGGGGTCATCTCAACAAACCTTCCTGTCTTTAAAAGGGCCTGAACCCAGCCAGCTCTGGCCTGACTTTCATCTTATCCAGCAGAATCGATGTGTTTTGTGCACAGCTGAACTGAAGGAAATTGACTCTGACATTGGCTTTAGTTTATAGAGAAATGGGTGTTGGAGCTGATGGAGTGCAGAGAGCATGCGCTGGATGAGGAATGGTGGATATATGTAGAATGTTTACTCGCGCAGGAGGTGTTCCCTTGGGTGCGGAGATGCAGATACTGGCAGCTGGGAGCTCAGAGAAGGCCTGAGGGATATGGGCGGGACTGTGTCACTACCTGCTACTCTCTTTTGGGAGCAGTAAATCCTTTTGCTTGGTTGGGCAGATCATTTTGGAAAGATCAGAGGACACCAAAAACAAAGACTCATCAAAGGTTAGAAAATTTATGAGGCTCCACAAGATATGGAGATATTTCTTGTTCTAAAGCCATTCCATTGCCCACTGAACAAACTCTCAAATTTTGCTTCATCCCACCTTGCTGAATTTCCTCTAATTAATGGTACCTAAATTGGTAAAATCATTGCCAAGATGGAGAGAGAAAACAGTTAAGTGTATTTAACAGACTTGTGTGGCTAATTGGGGTCTTTCCGTAGCCCCATTGCTAAGGGACAGTTGGGTAGTTTGTGGGTCTTTCTGTGCTCGTTGAACATGCTGATTCCTTTGTGACTTCGGTGGCCTTGGTTGGTTGGTGTTCAATACTTTTATTTGGCCAAGACATCACCTCCCATCTGAGCCAGCTAGTCTTGCTGTAACTCGACCTGGTCTATAACCATTAACCAGTCATCTTGGATGAGGCTTATGTCACTTTCAGTGAATGAGAGAATAAAAGTGCTACCCCTGGTTAAGGTAAATAAGGCTGTTTTTACTGGTTTTAGATTAATTGTATGATTTTTATATGACAGGGTTGGTGGTTTAAAAATTTATTCCCATCTCAGAAAGACCTCTGTATGTGTTTAAAAATATTTTATTTTCTTCGTTTCCATGGGCATCCTGGACCTGGATCCTTGCCTTTCCAGACCCTGGCACACAGGCTCAGTAGTGATGCTTGTTTGCTCGTGTGTTCATACATTGACCCCACAGACACTTACTGGCCAGGCGGCTATGTACCAGACCCTGTGCTGGCCACTTAAGAGGCAGCAGGGAGCAAAACAAACCTGACTCCTGTCCTCTGGAGTCTACAGACTTTTTGTCTGAGATGAGTGAAGAAGAAGGGGTGCTTGGTGGTCAGGGACCTACTGGGGGTTGTTCTGCAAAGGATAAGGCCTGGTCTACAAGGGAAACTGAGCAATCCTCGCAAGCCAGACGTCTGACTGAGCCACGTCTCGGTGGGAAGTAGCTCAGCATTCATCTCCGCATCTGCTGGTGGCCAGGCCACTTCAGCTTCCCTCCACCATTCCTGACATACCTGGGCGACCTCCACTGTTATGCCGAGTTCAGTGACCCAGACACTGCTAATGGAGGGGGAGGGGCTGAGGAATGTAGGCGGACCATTTAGACAAGACAGGACATGATGAATGTGAACGCTGAGTGTGACGAGTTTAGCCTTGTCAGGGCTGCAGGTCCAGGCTTGTAGTGAGTGGAGAGAGAATTGTAGAAAAGATTCTCTGTCTTCAGCAGCCCTGGATTGGTAGGGAGTACGTTTCATTGAAGTAGAACATATATAGAGCCAAGGGCACCAATCCGAAATGTACCCCTCATACGCTTTCACAAAGTGACACACCCACACAGACCGGCCAAGAGATGGAATAGTATCAGATTTGAGAAGCCCATCCTGTGTGCCTTGTAGTCACTACATGTTCCCTCCCGAGTAAGAACTTAACAACACTGACTTAAAGCACCATAGATAACTTTTGCCTGCTTTTATACTTGTGTAGTGGAATCATACGGATTTTTTGGGGGGTGGGGGGGGTTTGTCTTTTGCTCAACATCAAATTTGTGATGTCGTGTGCTGTGTGTGACTGTAGTTTGTTTATTCTCGTTGCTGTGTGCATATTCCACAGTGTATGTACCTGTTCTATTGTGGAAGGACTTCACTATTGTGTCTAGGTTTGACTATTATAGAATAGCACTTTCTTGGGCATGTCTTTTGGTGAACCTATGTATGCATTTATTTTTACTACTACATACCTTGGTGTAGCATCCATTGGTTACAAGAATGTTCAGCTTTTAGAGATGTGACTAAATAGTTTTCCTAAGAGGTTGTGCCAGTTACTCTCTCACAGCTAGTGTATGAAGTTCACTGGGAACAATATTATTATTTTACTGCCCTACAGTCTAAGTTGTATTTTCGATTCAACAAAATGCATTGAACATCTATTACATATCAGGCAACTTGCCTACTGTTGTGGAGCCTGTATTCTAGTTGGGGGAAAGAAACAATACAGAGATTAAGATACAACAGTTGGTTGTAAATTCTATGGACAAAAATATACTAGGGTCACTCAATGGGGAAAGGATAGTCTCTTCAATCAGTGGTGTTGGGAAAACTGGATATTCACATAAAAATAATGAATTGGACCCCTTCTTATACCACTCACAAAAATTAATTTGAAATGGAATGAGGACTTAAATGTAAGACCTGAAACCATAAAACTATTAGAAGAAAACATTAGGAAAAAGATCCTTGACATTGTTCTTAGCAACAATTTTTTTTTTGACATGATACAAAAAGTATAAGCAACAAAAACAAAAATAAACAAGTGAGACTATATCAAACTAAAGAGCTTCTACACAGCAAAAGAAAGAACAAAATGTAAATGCGACCTACAGAATGGAAGAAAATATTGGCAAACCATATGTCTGATAAGGGGATATTATCCAAAATACATAGAAAACTCATAATTTAATAGCAAAAAACAAACAAAAAACAAATAACTTGATTTAAAAATGGACACAGGACCTGATAGAAATTTTTTCAATAAAGGTATAAAAATGGCCAACAGGTACATGAAAAGGAGCTCAATATCTCTAATCATCATTGAAATGCAAATAAAACCACAATGAGATAACACCTCCTACTTGTTAGAATGGCGATTATAAAAAGGACAGGAGATAAATGCTGTCAAGGATGTGGAGGAAAGGGAACCCTTGTGCACTGTTGGCGGGAATGTCAATTCAATTGGTACAGCCACTATGGAAAACAGTGTGAAGGTTCCTCAAAAAATAAAAAATCTTACTATCATAAGATCTAGTGATCTCACTTCTGGCCGCATATCCAAAGGAAATGATCACTTGAAAAGATATCTGTACCTCATGTTTATTGCAGCATTATTCACAGCAACCAAGACATGGAGACAGATGAATGGATAGAGGAAATATGTGTGCGCGCACACACACACACACACACACATACACACACACGGATAGTATTCAGTCATAAAAAGAAGACAACCCTGCCATTTGCAACAACATGGGCGGACCTCGAGGGCATTATGCTAAGTAAAATGAGTCACAGGAAGAAAGACAAATACTGTAGAATCTCACTTATGCATGGAATCTAAAACATCTGATTGGTGTTTACTAGTGTGTGTGTGTGGGGAGGTGGGGGGGATGTTTGTGGACATGAAGATATTTTGATCAAAGTGTACAAACCTTCAATTATAAGATAAATAAGTTCTGGGGCTCTAATACACAGCTTGTTGACATTAGTTAACAGTGTATTGTATACCTGAACGTTGCTAAGAAACTAAGTCTTAAATGTTCTCACCATATCAACAGCAGGAACAAGAAGATGGTAATTATGTGTGGTGTGAAGGATGTGTTAACCTTACCCTGGCAATCATTCTGCAATATATACGTGCATCAAATCATCACATTGAACATTTTAAACGTATATTGTGGAATGTCAGTTACATCTCAGTAAAGCTGGGAGGGGAAGTCAGGATAAAGGGAATATGGAGGGGGATGTGTTTATGCCCTAGGTGTGGGTTTACCATTATTCTTTTGACTTTAAATTGTTCTTTTCCCAAATGTAAAAGAATAGATGATTAAAAAGAGACTTCAGAAGGTGCAGGGAAAGAGA